>NW_007578162.1:341122-351603 GCF_000690725.1 Stegastes partitus | reverse complement strand
AAGAACTCAGCCGCTGCTCTTGCTGGTGAAGAAAAGAAAGTAAAGAAAGAGGTCGGAGCTCAGGGGTCCGTTTTGTTCTCTTCTTTATGCCGTTTGTTCACAATGCATTCACTCCACGGTGAAATGTCTCATTAATTAGTGAATAAGAAGAAGGTCGATGCTTTAGACATTCAGGATGGACTGTGATAACTCACTTTACACTGGAGCTGCAACTCACGTTACTGCCATTGGCGGTTATTTTATTCATTTAGCTTGAATATAAGCCAATAGAAAAACCTGTTGTTAAATTGCAGAAATCTACAATGGACACTTCCACTAGCAGGGAATGAATCACTGCTAATGAGCTTATTAATTGTTAGTTTCAAGTGTCCTTCATGGCGTACATACTGTGCATACAGTTGTACAATTATGGTCCCATTTACAAGAAATTAGAGGGTAAAAGCAGGGTCAATGTAAAGAGCAAGGCAACCTTGTGATTGATCGTGTTGGTGTACGTGGTGTACGTGGTGTCCTCGGTTTCTCAGTCAGGTTATCCCCTTCCTCAATAAGTCCAGTTTCATAAAAGGTTTCAAATCAGCATTTTGACGAGTGAGAGAAGAGTTGGGTTTTTTTTTTGCTTTTTATTTATTTATTTTTTATTTTTTCACCTGCTTGCTGTATTTCTATATTGTCAACCTTTGTATTTATTGCTTGTTGTTTAATGCTTTTATTGCTTTGCTTTTTGTCCTGTGAAGCGTCTTTGAGTTCTTGAAAAGCGGTATACAAATAAAATGAATTATTATTATTATTATTATTAGTTGTAAGCATCCTACATTAGAATTGCTACGAGTTAAAACTACGGTACAGATGCGTCAACTTGGAACGTCTCAAAATTGCAACGTGGGTTCTCTCCGGGTTCTCAGGCTTCCCACACAGTCGGAGAACATGTTGAGGTTATTTGGTGATTCTAAATTGGCCGTAGGTGTGGTGCATAGATAATAGATGGATATCTGTTTTTGGATGTAGGTAGAAGTCATTAGTAAAAGCTGACTAGTTATTTAGATAAAGAATGACTTGTTAACATCAACACTTTAATTACTGAGAAAAGAGTTGTATGTAGCTTTAAACAGACCTCATCAAAATGTTATTTTAAATATGTTGGGGTGAAATGTGTTAAAAGTTAGTGAATGATATACAACATTGTTTTGGATAGAAGTCAATGTTCAGTGTTGACCTGATGTGAAAAGTCCAATTTCCATTATGAATATGTTGACGTGGAATTATTAAATGCCTAAATTGAATTGTTGTGATCTATGACTTGGTTTGAATAGAAGTCACTGGTGAAAATTGACTTGTTGGAATGAAGTTAGAGATATCTACAATAATTATTTTCACTCGTGAAAAACGACTTGCTAAGATCAAGAATTAACATTTTGACTGGTGAGAAATTGGTTGGACACATTCACAACCAGTCAAAACTGCAATATGGATATTCTGGCTTAAAATTGGAACCAACACCAAAAGTGAATAAAGATTTACTTTACTGAGTTGAAATTCGGTGACAGTTAAATTGCTACTCGTTACGGATACGTCAACTTGGAATTATAACACGCCAAAATTTAAATCAAGACATCTGTTACTTGGTTTGAATAGAAGTCAGTGGCAGTTGAACCATCTCCAATGAGCATTTGCTAACATCAAGGATGAGCGACTTGTGACTCGAAATCAGTTGTATACACCTTTAAGTAGAATTAGAAGTCATCAAATTGACATTATGGATATGTTGGCTTGAAATTGGAACATGTCAAAATTTAATTAATTATGTACTTTATTGAGTTTGGACAGACGGTAGACGTGAGTAGTTGTAGTTCCACTAGCAGGAAATGAATTATTAATATCAAAAATTTGCATTTTGACTAGCAAGTGAGGAACTGTAGATAGCGTTAATTAGAACCGCAACCAGTCCAAATTAAATTATGGAGAGGTTGATTTGGATTAGAACATGTCAAAAAGCAATTTTTGATATCTACAGTTGCCTTTGCTGCCACTTTATTTTAAATCAAGCCTCCGTTTCGCTGATGAATTCCAGTTTCTGAGGAAAAAAGCGCTGAGATATTTCCCAAACAGGAAAATTTAGAGACGAAAGCCTGGAGTTGTGTTTTAAGAGTCATTTAGCAGAGATGCTTTGCTTAAGTTGAGCCGCAGGCCTGCTTGTACAAAATCCTTCAGTGGAAAAGCTCCAGGCTAACGGAGGATTTGTTTACTTCTCTGGCGGATCTTCTCCTCTCTGCTACAACTCTGACTCCTTTCTTTTCTCACCGTTTTTGTTTTCATTTTCGGTGTCCTGTAAGTTTTCTGACCTTTGATTCTCGTTGAAGCTGCCAGCTGGATGTCAGAGGTCAGACAGAAGGAAGGAAGTTTCCCCCCCTGCCATAAAATTCATATTCATTTACCTCCAAAATGAGACGTTCGCCTTCTCAAATAAAAACTGACACGTTAACTTGTAAAATAACTGCTTCCCAAACTGTGAAAAATGTACTCCGAGTTCATTTTTAAAGGATAAATCTCACAGCAGTCGCGCGGTGACAAACTACCTTTTACACAGCGGCTCCTCTGTAGTTTAGAGATATTTAATGATGAACATAAGCTAATGATTCCTTCAGAATGACTGATAGCAGCGGCTGAAATAATTCATGGCAGTTTTTAGCAGCAGCTGAAGGACACTGATGCTGCTGAATTGTTAAAATCCTTTACTGCAATATTTATGCCCCAGACTTGATTTTTCATGCTGCCAGAGGAGGAAGTATCCACATAATGATGTCACTTAAAGATTTATTTCAGTCCTCTTTTGATTTTTAACACTGTAAGTCACCATTTTTACATCAGTACAGAGGGTGGACACAATAACATGAACAGCCGTGCAATCTAATGCAATCCGGAGCCTTAATGACAAGTCGCTGATTTAAAGGCTTCCTGTGGAATTTGACAGCTTTTGTAGATGGCTATTAATTGTGGGTGATGATACACATTCCTTCTAATGCAGCATTGTGTCCGAAAAGGCAAGAATGAAGATGACGTTTCTAGTAGGGCTTGTGTAGATATTCGGGTTTCAATTTTGGGTTCAGATGTTACGTTTTTTTTTTGTTACATGCTTTTTGTTGGCATGTTCTTGTAGCATTACAGGTGGGATTGCAAAGTTTTGAGACTGTTGTTGTGTTGCACAAAGCATCTCATGTGCAACATGTGCGAGCAGTAAAGGATGCTGACACTCCCAAGTTCGAGATGTTTTTGTGGCCACTGGGAGTTAAAACATCTGTGATTTCTCAGTGGAGCTCAAACTAGAACAGAGAGCAACATTCTGCATTGAATTATCCAACCATCATGTGATTTTGTCCATAAATGTGCACCAAACTGTTAAAATCCTGCATTAAAACACCAAAATGTAACAATCACCTGGACATTAACACACAAAACTGTTCTAAATCTGCATATTTAGGCACGGAATTGTTAGAAATGCACAAAAGTGACCAAAACATGGATATTAATGCACAAAGGTGTGAAAAACCTTGATATTAATGGACCAAAGTGTTCATGTGAAGGATCATCACTAGAGATGAAATGGCAGCTACCATGAAGAGAAGAAACAACACTTCTAAACTGAAACTGCAAGAATCAAGAGCTTCACGAGAATCCGTCCATCCATCATCTATAACCCTCACAAGGGTCATGGGGGGCTGGAGTCTATCTCAGCTGACTCAGGGTGAAGGCAGGAGACACCCTGGACAGGTCACCAGTCTATCACAGGGCTACACTTAGAGACAGACAACCAAGCACACTCACATTCACACCTACAGACAATTTAGAATCACCAATTAACCTCAACGTGTTTTGGACTTTGTGGAAGGAACCAGAGAACCTGGAGAGAACCCACGCTGCACAGAGAGCTGCACAGAAAACTCCCAGAAAGATTGCGGTGTCCTCACTGGGACACAAACTGGTGACCTTCTAGCTGCCCCTTCACTAGAATGCTCATTGTATTTTCTCCCCAACATTCACAAGGTTGTGCACAGCGGCTCGATCCCTTAGAGTCACACTGACAATTATAACGAGATGTTCTGTGGTGTCCTGAGGGACAATGTCTGATGCGAACAATGCCATGTGAGAGTCATCAAATCTGTGTGGTCACTATCAGTGTCGAGTCTTTTTTACCACAACACCTTAATCGTCGCTCTTCACCCACCCTGTTCACCAGACTTCTTCCTCTTCCCACAAATGGAATTCAAGTTGAAGAGCTGCTGTTCTGACACAGTTCAGGAGATTCATTTCAGATGTTACATCAAAAGTCATTACAGAGCAGGACATCCAGGGAGCACGACCAGTGTTGCAGGAGCACTCGGAGCTGTGTATTGCTGTGTAAGGTGACGTTTGATGAAGATGGTGGACAACCTTACACAAGGTCCAATTTTTGATTTTTACAGGTGCACAGGTGAACATTCTCGTATCATTGATTTTTATGGGTTTTTTTTTTTAACTGCACTGTTAAAATATGGAGATTTATTCATCTCAGTATGGGTGACTCACCTCCATCTTACACAGCTGTGAACTTCAGTTGACCTCAGCAGGTAAAGCGAAGACAAAATGCAGAAGACATCAGCTGAGTGGTGGGAAATGATAAACCGAGCAATGACGTGTAACTGGCCTACCAGAGTGGAACAATACGGATAAAAACTCACCGAAATCCTGCAAGAGGCATCCCCTTAAAAGCTATACTAGGAGGCAAACTCCGCTTAACTAACGTCTGCTGCCATGACGAAGCTTGTTTTATGTTTAACACAGATAAAAACATGTAACTTAGAAAACTGTCATGGCAGCAGTCCAGTCTAATAACAACGTGTCCATAGGTGCAACCTCAGGCATCGCAGCCAACAACATCCTCAGCCGCACTCCAAACTACACAGCCGACCAGAAAACCGATAACAAGAAAAGAAATAGAGTTAAGAGACTCTGTGCTCCCCAAATGCTCAAGTATTTCACAATATTTCACACACTCTGTCTCTGAAATACAGCCAGACCAAACTTTAAGTCTCCCCCGCCGTAGCTTCAAATATTCACTGTTGACGGCTACCGAAGCTCTGGAGCCCTAATTTCTAGTAAATACAATGCAGGAAAAGCATGCAAACAGTCTTGTTATAGAGCACAAGCAAACCAGCGCCGAGTTCTGGCGAGTAATAATGAGTGTAAACAAGAAAAACTCCACACGGTAGCTTTAAGGTTGTTTTTTTTTTCCCAATCAACATTAAACGGACTTTTGCTTCCTGCAGAATAAAGCCTTTGCAGATTTGGTAAAACTTTTAGGACTTGTGCCGTTTCCTGACCCGTGAATACATAACCAACACGTAATAATTGGCCTTGTTTGTAGATTTCATGTCCCATCAGCAGCTTATTAAACGGAGACCGTCTGAGCTTTGCGATTCCCTGCGCTGGCGTGGCGGCTCGGTCGGAGACCTGCGACGCAAACACAAAGTTCCTCTAATTACAGGCGCCCGCTCTGATCTCATCTGGGTCGTCTCTCAGCAGGACCGCCAACCTGCTCGCATGTGATTGATAATTAGAGTGGAGTCGTTCATGTGATTTGATTGCTGTTCAGGGGAAGTGCTGCTCATAATTGCTTTTTTTTTTTTTCTCTCTCTCAGAGGTTTGTTTCCAAAGACGGCACCGAGGACGTGTTTTCCTGAGTCACGTAAATGTGACTCACTGGTGCTGCTCCTCTGTGCAGTTAGTCTCTTTGGTTGGGTTCTTTAAGCAAGAAAAAGGCAACTGCTGAGCTCCCGCTGTGTTTTAATAATAATTACAGTATGGCGTCTCGATCGATATCAATCTTCTTCTGGCACTTTTTCAGGCACAAATGCTATTTTCAGATCCCATGTTGTGTGTATATTTAGAGCAATGAGTCAGGAAACAACTTCAAGACATCATATTACATCAGTACAGAGGGTGGACACAATAACGGGAACAGCTGGGTAATTTAAAGCGAGCTAATTTGAAGGCACCCTGTGGAGTTTGTGACAACGTCTAGCATCATGGAGTGATGCTTTACGGAGGACTGTTTGTAACTGCAGGTGATGATACACATTAATGTTAATTCTTTCACTAAGAAGACAGAGGATTTGGATTGGAGCGGATCTGATACTTGATGTTTGTGTTTTTTGCTAAACATGTTCTAGAAACATACAAGGTGTGATCAAAACGTTCCAGGACTGTTTGTGTTGCGCAGAGTTCGTCACGGTCATGCGAGTGTGCAGCAGCTGTTGTGGATCAGGATGTTACACGTGTTTTTTTAGGACAGAAAACAACTGATCAAGGACAAATGTCTTCAAACCATCAGGCGCTCGTCGACCACTTGTGTGAACTGCTGGCAACATCAATCACCTCCTAAATGGGGAAGAAAATTTTAAAAAAGCAAAAATAAAGCCACTATTTAACCACAAAGTCCTTTCCATTAATCTTTCGGCAACTAAACGCAACAACTTCATGTCTGAATGGACACCTTGCTCACTTTGGCAAACACCTTTCAATACAATATCTGCGGTTTTTCAAAATCTAAAGTTCAAATTTCAAGATCTGCCATTGATTGCTCCGAACCAAATCCCCTCCCGTCACTATTTTCAAAGCTGCATCCTTTGCTCAGCTCTACTCCAATGACTGTGGTTTGGTTTGAAGGAACATAAACAAGCCGGAGTGTTTTCTGCTATAGAAGAATGTTAATGAAGTGTTGGATTTCTGTAATGCAGAATGGTCTGGCTAAGTGAGACTAATGTAAACGTGACCTATGTCTGAATGACGGCACGTCGATACTTCTGCAGATTGATGAAGCAGCGCTGTTACGTACGTCACGTCTGGGAAGGGCCTCAATAAACAGACAAGGATTAAATAAGCATATGACAAAAACAAACATAGGTACAGCAAAAACAAGAAATAGTTATGTCTGTTTTTTTTTAAATAGCAAAAATAAGGAATAGATAAATATAAAATTGGATAAAAGAGAAAAGATCTTAAATAAATTAATTAATGGGGGGAAAAGAAAAGAAATAACATGCAAGCAAAAAACTAAAATAAAGAAAAAAAGAAAAAAAAGAAAAAATTTAAACAAAGAATAAATAGACAAAGGAAAAATGAAAAAAACTCAAATTAAAACCATAAATAACTAGAAAAAACATAGAAAATAAGAAAAATATTACAATTAATTTTAAAAATAATTAAAACATTTACATAAAGACGAATAATTAAATAGAAAAGAAAAATTGACAAAAATCTAAAATAATAATAATAATAAATAAATAGGGAAAAAAGGAAAAAAAATATTTCAAAATAAATTTTATATACAGTATGAGAAAATAAATACCAACAAGAAAAATAAAGAGAGAAGAAAGAAAAACCACATGGGCTCATTTTAAGAAAAAACATTTCTATTTTTAAACCTGCTCTTCAGGAACTCAAATATAATCGGGCCGGCACATGCAGACCTACTTTAGCAGTTGTACGGGAATAAACTTTTAAAAAAATGACAGTGATTTGGAGCCACTTCAAAGCTGCTGATCTGCATCAGTGACAAAATCAATCTGCTCCTAATTTGGAAGCCACTGACAGAAACAAGTCTGACAAATGTGCCAGTGTTTCACCAACAGAACATCCACGTGGGCCGTTCGCCAACTGTGGATGTGTTCGGCTGAAAAGCGGCGTTTCACAGTCGCAGCAGCAGCAGTGTGATGTTTCACTATTCGGGAAGTTTGACTTTAATAAAACCGCTGTCAGATTATCAGAGTACTTGGATGACGAAGTCTCGGCCTGTTCGAGATCTTCAAAACAAAACGTGGACACTTTTGCTGGAGCAGAATAATAACACTCAATCTGTGAAATTGGCGGAAAACCCCGACAAACACTGTTTTACTTCAAGGTTACGACGCTCGCATTTCTTCTTGCCCTCTAAATATAATATCAGCCGCAGACATCACACTGATCTGCAGGATGCAGAAACTCCTCCACCAGCTTGTGTGCAGAACAACAGCGTCTGAACGTTTCTGTGACCGGAGGACGAGCATTTGTGCATGTGGAGTAATAAGAATGATCCAGAGGTTTGTGGGTGTTTTTTGTTCCTGCTTTTTATTCAGACCGTTAGCAGCATGTGCAGAGATCTGAATAAGCGCCGTGCCTCCGGATGATTGCCCGACGCTCGGTTCCCCCGACACAGCGGCAGCTACATCTGGCCCCCAAGAATCCATCACGGGACGAACCGAGGCGGCGTTTGACTGCTGGCAGTTTCCCATCAAGACCGCAGTCCTCGAATCACGAGGAAAGAAAAAAAATAACACTTTCAGAGTCCTTTTTATTTCCCAGCCACTGAATCATGAACCCTGAAAATTTGGTTATGGCTGAGTGTGTGCCGGAGTGGAACTAAATTAGATTTTACAGCACCTGAAGAGAGAAATGCAGCTGAAAGGAAACAGTCATGCACCTGAACCAAAATGAATTTTTGGTCGAATTTAAACAAAACACAGACAGTGGGGCTGTTGATTTGCTCTTTTTCTGAGCTGACTGCTTTACAGTCACCTGAAGTGCTTCGCTGAAAGGCAGCTGAACGGATCATTACGGAGGAAGACGATCCGACTTCATAAATATATTCATATGTGAGGGATTCAAACCAGCAACTTTCCTGTCACGTGTCTACTCCAGTTTATTCTACTTTTAACTTGTTCAACAAAAGCTACAATGAAAAATATTCATTGATGACCTATTTTACCCAACAAAAAAGAAACTATATATGAAACAACATTTCAAGACACAAACTATGATGAAATACTCTTTATGCCAACGAATAAACACTAAATGATGAAGCTCAAGATGGAACCAATCACAGATGAACTATCGATATGAATGATTGATTGTTATTAATTGTTTCAAGTAAAGTGTCAGGCAGTAATATCATTGGACTGTTCTTGGATGTACCGTAAATTCTGGACTATTAAGCGCACCTGAATAAAAGCCGCACCCACTAACTTTAACAAGAAAACAAGTTTTGTACATATATAAGCTGCAGGTGTCCACGTTGTAACATGAGATATTTACACAGAAAGATTTTTTTAACTTTCATTTAATTATGTACCATAAGTGCCTGTAACACGGCTGGTTAAAATTTTTTAAAATACAGCAGCCTACCATGAAAAGTCATTGATCTCTATCTTCATCTTCCTCCTGCGCACTGAAACCACTGAAGTCGTCTTCTTCAGTGTCGGAATTGAACAGCCTCAGAATTACTTCGTCACACACTTCCTTGGTCTCTCTTTCGCTCTCAATGTCAATTTCGTCTCGAGGCAAATTCGTAAAACTCGCAAAAAAAAAACACACAAATTAGCCGCATCATTGTTGTAGCCGCAGTGTTCACAGCCTGTGAAAAAAGTAGCAGCTTATAGTCCAGAAATTATGGTAAATAAACTTAAAAACTACATGAACTCATCTACAAAGTACGAGAAGCAGCAACAAAGCAGCTGAGAGACAAATGCAGTCAACAGATGACATTCATAAAAATGTAAGATAACGTTAATCTAACACTAAAGCAACACAGGAGATGTATAAGGTATCTCTAAGGTCCTTAATGACGGCGCTGCAGCTGCATAAAGAAATGATCTATGTTGCATTTATCTCTATGTTTCTGTTTTATTCTACCTGCTTTGTGCCATAGATTATTACTGGTCCAGTTCTTTACACCACTCGAAAGTGCTTTTTCAGCTCATAATGCAGTTTTCCACTCGACCAGAAGTGACCGCAGCCCTGACCTTGTGACTGAAATGCATCGAAATGATTTGATTTCATTCATGAGGGATATATTTTACAGATTACAGCACATAGGGTACCTGCAAAACAGATTGTTTAATGTATGAAACACTTCTATAAATCGTGTTATTTGTAGTTTAATTTCAAAATACACAACCACATAAAGCCTAACAAACAACACTATAATATTTGTTATAATCAGTGGTTGTCGTGTCTGATTGTGCTATAAACTGCAAACATGTCTGAGACAACACTGAGGTTATGATGTCACGAATGGAAACTGGACTTAAACTAGCATCTGTTTACACATTTTGACATAAGAATAGAACTAAATCCAAACTGGGTGCCAAATTTAACAGCAGTTTATTCACTGACAATCCAGTTCAGAAGTGCATTGACAAAAACAACCATTTTAAACCACTTCCACAGCAGCTCCCACCGGATCTCCCAAACCTCCGTTTACCATCACAGAGCCACGTTCACGGTGGAAACTGAAGAAGACACTGGCAGCATTAAATGTATATGAATGAATTAGTTAATCCATGACCATGACTATATAGGACATTGAACGCACAAATCAAAAGATGTCATTGTTGAACCATCTAAATCCTAAAACCCGCCGCAGGGTTTGAAAGGCTTGTTGTCTTTAGGAAATTGCCAGAATGACACAATTT
>NW_007578162.1:339999-341027 GCF_000690725.1 Stegastes partitus | reverse complement strand
AGAGAATCATCTGTGCTGTGCTGTACAGTGAGAAAATGAACCAAATCCAACCTTGAAATTGTGATATTTCTACTAAATTGCTTTATTCTCCGTGTCTCGTTACAAAAAATAATTTAAAAATCCTCAAAAATAGACTCTTTGCTCGAACCAGATTCTGTGAAAAAATGTCAATATTGTGCTTCTTGGTGCAACAGGGGAGCTATTTGGGATTCAGTGTCAAGTGACAGTCATAGAACTAAAATTCAAGGAGTCTTCAGCTGAACTGCAGGCTGTGCTTACACAGAGCATAAATGGAAGTTTTTTTTTCTCTTCTTGTTTATGATTTATAAGATTCTAACTGCACCATACTGCACAGAAGACATTTTAGAGTTTGTGTCATGATTGTGATGTTTCCATAGAGGTGCAGGATTTTAAATTGCAGTGAAAAATGAGCCCACAGCGAGTAAAATTAAAAAAAAAAACATCCATTCAAGAGTTCAAACAGAAGCAATAGAGCTAATTTATGTAGAATATCCCAAATGAAGAAGTCTTGCAGCTGTGTGATGAAGTCATGTGGGCCACAAACAGAGCAGGAAAGTCAGAAAGTGAGAAAAAAGATTGCTAGTTTAGATCAGATTTCCAATTTTACCCGACAAACTCTTATTTTTCCCCTCGGTTAGACTCGGCCCCCGCTGCAGTTTTCCTGCCTCCATTATATCAACTCTGAAGGTCAGAATGTGACTTTGACTATTTTCTGCGGACCTCCACTTATCGGGCCCGAAAGGAACGGCGTGAAGGAAACGTATATCTCGTTGTGTGTGTGTGTGTGTGTGTGAGACGTAAGTGTGTGCATGTGCAGCAGTCAGCTGTTATTAATGGTGGAGTGAAAGGTGAGCCATTACACATCGCCAGGCGACCCAGTTGCCATGGCAGCGTGCACATAAGTGCCCGATGTTTTTTTTTTTTTTTTTTGCCGAAGCCCCGCGAGATAAAGGCAACAGGGATTTGAACTCGGGGCCATGTGGGCTGATAGATGAATGGGTACAAAC
>NW_007578162.1:324989-337152 GCF_000690725.1 Stegastes partitus | reverse complement strand
GCCCTGTGATAGACTGGTGACCTGTCCAGGGTGTCTCCTGTCTTCACCCTGAGTCAGCTGGGATAGACTCCAGCCCCCCCGCGACCCTAATGAGGATTAAGTGGGGTATAGATGATGGATGAATGGAGGGAATCAACATGTACAACATTTTCCTAAGTGCCCACAGGTGTTACCAATACAAGAAAACAATAGTAGCTCTACGTCTTAAAGACATTTTACTTATAGTTTTACAACTTTTCCAAACTCCACTACTTTGCACATAAACTGGAGAAAGATGTCTCACTATGCTGAATGTATCACAGGTTTATCACAGGTTCTGAGCCATGCTGCATTTATGATGCTTTTAGGCTGCTGCAGGAACCAGGACACCTCCAGTTTATGGACTCATTCTAACAAATGCTCTTTTAATAGAATATTTATTTTATATTATATATTTTATTGCTATTTTATTATTTATATCACTTTTTAACTATTTTTTCTGAGACAGTGACCTTATTAGCTGCTGCAAAGATGATACCAAACAAAATGTTGTATCTCTTCTACAATGACAATAAAGCTTCTTCTTCTTCTTCTTCTTCTTATATTCATCCTGCAGTTCACTTGAAAACTCTCTGAATGTTTGTCAAATGACTGTTGGGTTCAGTTGAGTCACTCCTGGCTTCTCAGTTGCACCAAAGAGCTCAGAATGTTTTGCTTTTGTACAGAATCTGGTTCAAACATTTTTATTTTGGGGGATTTTTTTAAATTTATTTTTTCTAAATGAGACATAATAATAACAATTGATCAGATTTATATAGCGCTTTTCTGGACACTCAAAGATGCTTTACACTGTCAATTATTCATTCACACACATTCATTCTGGTGGTGGTAGCTACGATTGTAGCCACAGCTGCCCTGGAGCAGACTGACAGAGGCGTGGCTGCCATTCTGCGCCTCCAGCCCCTCCGAGCACCACCTCAAACAATCCATTGATACGCATTCACACCAGGCAAGGTGGGTGAAGTGTCTTGCCCAAGGACACAACGACCATGAAACAGGTTACAGGGTGGAATCGAACCGCCGACCTTCCAATCACTGACCGACTCGCTCTACCACCTGAACCACAGCCGCATGTAGAATAAAGTATTTTTTTAAATGAAATGTCCTGATTTTAAGCTCAGGTTTGGTTATATTTACTAAAGAAACCATATGCCACACATAATACGTTCAAGAACCATCGGAAAGTTAAAAAATCTGATCAGTTTTTTTTTGTTTTTAATATTTTCTAGCTCTAATGGTGCTATCTCACTGATTTTGCCGGTTTTGGAGTTGGGCGGGTTAATGAGCAGTTGTCTTGGGGTTTTAGAAACAACACCAAGAATTCCTTGGACTGAATGTATTTCAAACGAAAATCACAAGCTTGTTGTGTGCATAAAAAGGTTAAATGACTGTAAAGTGCCTCCACAACACTCAACTTGGAGTTCAAACTGCAGCTCTGGAAGTTGTAGATGTAGATGTTCGTCTGTCCTGCACACGGGGAAACTAAAGTCCCATCGCTGGTACTCACCCATTCGGACGGCTGAGAGGGTGTTGGCCTGGCTGAAGGAGAGAGGCGCCATAGTCAGCAGCAGGACGACGACGTAAATCGACAGCAGCAGTGCTGGCAGAGCCGGCATCTTCCACTGCTCCTCATGGAGAATGGTCTGCTGGCTGCCTGTACCGCCACCTGCAGGACGGGAAGGAGGAAGAGGAGTCACCACCACTGAGCCATGCGTCACATTTAGTCCTGAATTCACACATGTTCCACGCGGTAATTTATCACCACCGCAGACCGTAACATTCAGACAAACAGTCAGACCCTAAACGCACAAGCTGACACAAGCATGACTCACAACGCTCTTTATGAGCTCCGCAGCATGTTGTCATTTTATTTATTAACCGCAGCAGAAGGCAGACACAGCAACGTTATCAGCAGTGAGGAGTTTAAGAGCAGATCTTGCTCTTTATCTGATAAATTAGATTTGTAAGCACAGACTCCCGGGGTCCACGCTGTCAACATAAGACACATGCGGGAGATAAAACTACACATCATCTGCACAAAGCCGGCACTGCTCTCTGCACACATAAAACAGAAAATGTTGAGTCCCTTTACAGGCGTATCCAGACATGTTGGACAGTGTCTGTAAAAAGCATTCAGGCCCCTTGGACGTTTTCTCCCTTTATTGCATTTCAACATGGAATCATGGTTGATTTAATTTAGCTTTTTTTTGACAAGAATTTACAAAATGTGACTTTTTCGTGTCACAGTGAAAACAGATTTGTCTCGCGTAATGTAAATTAATTCAAAATACAAATAGTAAAATAAACAAGTATTCACCCCCATCAAGTACTCAGTTGTTGCACCTTTTTGGCATCGAGGCTGTCTAAAGAGGTCTTAATCAGTCGTGCACATCTGGACGCTGCAATTTTACCCCATTCTTCTTTGCAAACCTGCTTAAGCTCTGTCAGGTTGCACAGAAATCAAGAGTGAACAGTTCTTTTCAAGTCCAGCCACAAATCCTTAATTGGATTAAGGTCTGGGCTCTGACTCTGCCACTCCCTAACATTCCCCTTGTTGTCTTTAAATCTTCTCTATGTATTTTTGGCTGTATGCTTCAGGTTACCGTCTTGCCAGAAAACAAATCTTCCTCCCAAGTGGCAGTTCTCTTACAGACCAGGTTGTCCAAAAGGATCTGCTGTATTTATTTTACCCTCGACCTTTACAAGCCTTCCAGGGCCTCCTGCTGAGATACACATTATGATGCTGCCACTGCCGTGCTTCACAGTGGGGACAGTGTGTTAGTGATGATGTCCAAAACATGGCATACAGTCTGATGACCACAAAGCTCACATTGAGACCTCTTCAAAAGAAGCCATAGCTGTGTTGGTGGCCTCCCTTACTAGTCTTGTTCTTGCACGGCAACTTTTTAGGGATGGCCCGCTCTAGGCAGATTTATCCAAGTTCCATATTCTTTCCATTTCTTTACAACAGGTTTATATTGTTAATGAATTGGCATTACTTTGAAGAAATGTTTCCACTTTAACAGCCGAATTCAGCTGACCATGATTCAAAGTGTTGAACAGGGTGTTTTTATTGTTCCATGTTGCATGTCTGAAGGAGCTTTATAGACACTGTACGAGCAGACACCACAATATTAATGTTGTTCATGATTTTGAGAAACTTGGGACTTAGTCTCTTTGATAGAACTTGTGATCTATCGGGTTTCTGTCTTTTGTACATCGCTCACATCTTTGTGAATGAATACAATAAGTCCAGCCACATTTTTGAAAAACCTTTTTTCATCCTAATTTAAAAATTAAGACAGTATTAATAACAAAAGAAACAAAAACTCCTTTGAAAAATAAGGAATCAAAGCCAATCCTGCTTTTTTTATTCATTAAACAGTTTACTACTATTTGTCTGTTAACCCTCTGATCTGCCATCAGTCACAGGTTTCTGAATTTACCGATTTAATGTGGACGGCTGAGAGAAAGCAAGGAGCAGCAACTGTGATTAATTTATGTGAAAAAAAGACAGAAGAAAGCCAGACGGTAATATCGGAGAATGAAAGTGCGAGAGATCAAGAGACGATCACATGTTGCAGAGAGAGACAGATATTTAAAATGGCTGAGCGAGGGAGCATGACGAAACGAGTCCAAATCTTCAAAGCAGATTAGAGCGACTGTTTCTTTTTTTCATTAGCCGACGTGTGTGTGTGTGTGTGTGTGTTTTGCATGTTTGCATTTGACTTGCCAGAGAAACAACACGGCGAGCGCACAGCCCAACACTTTTCAATCCTATCATGCAACCGCTTGATCTTTTCATGTGTGCGCGCGGACACTCCGCAGCGTGTTGTTGATTTGTTTAACCCTCCTCGCGCTAAATGTTTATCGCCGCCCCGCCAATGAGGCGTCCCACATGAATTTAAATGAGATTCCCAAATGGAATTTAAATTGGCTGGAGCCGATCGGGACGAGCCTCGCGCCCCGCCGCCGCCGAGACCAAAACCGGGAGATGAGGGGTGAGAGATAAAAGTGAAAGCGGGAGAGAGACTTTCTGCTACGAGTGATACAGATGATGGCGGTGATAATGATGATGTAATTGTTTTCAATCAGTCATTCAGACAGATAGTTAGAGTTCGTAGCGATCATTATCTGTTGTGTTGCAATGCTTTGTCTCCTCAGAGTGTAAATGTGTGAACTGATTGTTGGCAAACAGCAGTCTGATGCTACGGAAATGTGTCAGCGAGTCAATATTTTTCCAAGCATCGACTAAATGATTGGATTTAATCCAAAACGGCTTTGCACTTGATTGTGTTCTCGCTGCAGGACTGCGCGCCTCCGTTACTGTTTACATCGGCTCTGCTGCTGCTCTGCATGGACGGATGGTAGAAATGGAACTCATCATCTGTTTCCTGATGCCCATCTATCCAACTGAGAGGTCCTTTCAATTTGTCCATCCCAGAAACCCTTCGAAGGACGACCCTGTCTCCCAAAAGTCACTTTCCTGTTGGTACTGTGGTGAACTAAAGGAAATGTTGCTCGACTGAAAGCTGCTGTTTGCAAAGTTTAGGCTCAAGTCACACCAATGAATTCTTTGACATGGTGCCAGTTAGTTCACACACCCAACGGTTTTGTTTCTGTGAATCTTGGTCACTGTTCTGCATTTATTGGTATTTGTTTCTGAGTAATTTTGTCTTTATCGTTGTTTTGTCTTCATTTGCATTTATTTGTGTTCATTTTGCATTTTCTCAACTTCTTGGTTTGTGTCTCTTCGTGATTGTTTGGTGTCTCTTTGCTGCCGTTTTGCACATCATAATGTCCCTATTTGTCCCTATTTGTGTTTATTTGACATCTCTTTCTATCTGGTTTGATCCCCCTGTGGTCAATTTGCATGTCTTTCTGGTATTTTGGTGTCTTTATGGTGTTTTTCTCTCCTTTTTTTGGCTCTTTGTCACCATTTTTTTGGGCTGCTGTTATTAGTTTTGAGTAATTTTGTTTCTCTTTGCTGTCGTTTCATCTGTCTGACATGATGTCGGTTGGTTTCGAGAGAACTCAGAGTCAGTAAACATTAAATAAGTTATAACCAGCAGTCTCTGTGAAGCTGGGCCAGTCTGCTTCTCCTGCTGCCAAAAATAATGGATTAATCCTGAAAGGCTGTTGATGAAGCGCTTCTCTCTTTATCAAATTGTCCAAACAATTAAGACTTTGGTTGGATGAAAGAATATCAAACAACCAGTTGACCACTCAGCTGGACGCTACAGCCCCAGATGCATATCTGTGAAATGTTGCTCCTCATAGTAGAAACATCTGAAATGGTTCACGTGCTTTTTCTTTTTTTCCTGATGACATAATGGTTTATGGCTGCCAGGTGTTATAAGAACCCTCAGCGATGTGTTGAAACTGCATCTGTTGCTTCACCAGCAGCCTCACAACTCAAAGCGCTTGCTTCATCAGGAAATTCTCCGTTTTTTTATAGCCTGAACCAACAAATATAGAAATAAAGTCACTCCGGCGGCACACTCCAGCCTCCGCAGTGAGAAACCTGCCGTGGCGGCCGGCGTTTCATCTCCACAGACGTTCCTCCAGAGGTTTGCTTCTCGTTTCTGTTGGTGTTAGCCTGCAGAGGAGCTCCAGCCACAGAGGATGCTGAACCTCGTAGGTGTGATCGATCCCACGGGAGACGAACCTTCTGTTCATTACTGAGCTCTTCCTCTTCTCATCTTCCTCCTCGCTCTCCGTCTGTTTTGTTTCTCTGGATTTATTCCGTTTTCCATTCATTCAGTAAATGTTAACTAAGTTCAGAGTTATGAAAACGTGGGGGTGTTCACAGGTCGTCTGTTCCTCCAGCTGCCTAAAAATAATGGGTTATTCTTGGATGGCTGTTGATGTAGTTGTTTCTCCTTATGAAAGTAACACCGGAGATTGCCCCACCAATGAGAATTTAAGATATTGACCCACCAATCGACCGGTCCACTGGCCCATATACCAAAACTGCATTCTCTGTTACAGTTTGGAAAGAAACCTATTTTCTTCCACAAAGGAAATCGTACGCCGTAGAAGAAAACATTTCTAACTTAAGAGCCACAAAGTCAACGATAAAAGGTCGAACACAAGACCCCACGTTATTCTCAGACATGAGCTTCATTTTCACTTGTTTGATTATTTTTAGGAAAACTTCACATCACCATTACACAACATTAGAAGTTTTGCTATTTTCTGGGTTACCTGAGCCACGGGTGTCGTCCCATTTAACAGGGAGCAACAGCAGGAGGGCGAAACAATTCAAGGCAAAGATATGTTGACACAAACAAACAATTGCAACCTGGAGAAAATACCTGTTTCCTTTAAGCATAAGAATACACCAACAACCTCCAGTTAAGATCATGTTAAATGTAACTTGTGGAGTTTTGGACCACGAGAAGCACTTTGGAGCAACTGGCTCCCCATTCTGTTATTATTTGAGAATATGCAACAACACAACTCCCATCCTGCTGTTGGTTTAATGTCCCAAATGTGACAGGAAACATTATGTACCAACAGATTCAGAAAGAAGGAGACTAAGCACAATTTTAAGAGCACATACCGTGCGTGATGCTCGGCTGGGTAGCTGTGATTGACTATAAAGTTCGGCCAGTTGTAAACAAATCCCAACATATTGCCTGACTCACCAAAACTTGTTGTTTTGACACATTCGGATGCCTTTACTGCCTGTTCTGAGGATCCATGTTCTCTCTGGGTTTAGTTCTTGTTTTGTGATGAGTTTGCGTTTCTGCACCTTTTCCCAGACCTCTGCACTACGTCCCTGGTCCTGTCTTTTAGATATTTCAGCCGCAATAGCTGTTGTGATGGCAGAGGCACAAGGCACACGCTCTCGACGAGGAATTTCAACAAGGTAAATTTAGTTCTATCCCTCGGTAGGCTGCCGGGAAACGTCCTCAGACACAGATGTGCTTAGACTGGCTTTTCCTCTGCATCCGCTTCGTTTAATTTCACTGGGGGCGGATTTTAAAATATAGGAACCCATAGACCTCCGTGCGCATATCAGCTTTGTACATCAGTGGATACAGATAGTCAAAATGACTGCGCGAATAAACAACACACGAAGAAATAGATGTGGGCAAAAACCAAATCCCACAAGAGCACATGTTTCTGCATTCTACCAAGCAGAAACAGACATTTATCACAACTAGATTTCCTTGCAAATTCATACTGAAAATGAAATAACAGTCACACAAGAGCTTTAGTTTGCTCTTTGCTTCAAGTGAGAACGTCTCAAGTCACAAGTTAAAACAACTGTTTTAAAGTGTTTATTCCTCTAAACTCGAAGCAGTTTATGGACGTTTTGGCTACTGTCACATTTTTACACACTGTGTGCTCATTTTTCAAGTCCTGCAACAACAAACAGTTTCAAGAAAAAATAACTTAGACTTGAATGTATTTTCAATGAACATAGTGGTATAACGTATTTTGTAAGTTAATGGTCTCATGCGTTTTGTGCGCCCACCATCCACCCCAACCACCTCCTACAGAGTCACTTTGCTGTTAGTAATTTCTTCCTGTCACATTTTTACTCACTGTGGCCTCATTTTTCATTGCAATCTAAAGTCCTGCACCTCTATGGAAACAGCACGACCATGACTAGAAGTAGAGAGAACTCAAAAATGCCTTCTATGCAGCCTGATGCATTTATAGTGCCATAAATCAATTTTTTTTAAAAAAGAAAGAAAAAAATAAAGTTGGATGTCTTTGATTATGAATGCTTAAAAAATAAATAAATAAAAAATAACTGGAATGAATATGTCTGACATCTTGCAAAGTGCCCACAGGTGTTACTGATACTGGAAAAATAAATCTACATATAATTCACTTCATACACACAACCTGCAGTTCAACAGAAAACTACCTGAATTTTTTCTCATGTGACTGTTGGTTGCAGCTGATTTGCTCCTGACTTTGCAGGAGTAGCACAAATGAATAGTACATTTAAGAATCTGGTCGGTACAAATGGTTTATTTTTGCAGGATTTTTAATTGAGACAGTTAAAATGACTTTTATTAAATATCAGTATAAGGCCATATTTGTTTATTTTTTCTGAGCAAGATGCCACAAATCCAACGATTCCTTCTGTTTTTACAGTTTCTAACTTTGATAAATGGTTGTGTTTGGGTGATTTTTCAAAAGAAGATATCATGTCAATAGGGTTTTAGGTTCAGAGAATTAATAGAGCTTTTAATTCCATGGATTAATGGGCAAAAGGGGGTTAAAATGTCTCCTCAAAAGCTCCAGTATTTCTGATTCACTGTTCATCCAGCTCACAAACCAACTCACCCGCACTCAAAAGCAATATCTCATTTTTTGAGAAACCAACTTCTACTGTTCTTTGCGGAGTCCCGCTGAGAAGCCAAAATGAACCTGCAGTTTTTCAACAAAGTGAACAAAGTCAACGGAGAGAGAAAGAGGTTAAGAGCAACAGATGAAATGACACGGAGAGGATGAAAAAGAGGCAGAGAGGGAGCGACAGGGGTTGTAGAGGGGGGGGAAAAAAAGGCGCGAGGAAACAACAAAGTGACAGATGAAAAAAGAAAAGGAGGGAATATGAAGGCAGCAATGTGAGTGACAGGAAATTGGGCAGAAAGAGACGTGATGGTGAGCTGAGGCAGGAAATGAGAAACGGCTGCAGGCAGAAATAAACAAAGATGATAACAATTAATTAGGGTCTTTCCTGCAGGAAGTGCTATCATGTCAGCGAGCAAACAGAGCCAGCGGGACCCGGCTGATACAAACAGCCACCGCAGTTCACTGCAGCAGCTCCGAGGCTAATCACAGCCGCAACTCTATTAGCTGCCTTCAATCCCATCTCATTTTACATCGGAGGCATTTAACTGACACACATTCGCAGCGACTTGCAGCGAGCGCGGCAGAGCGGCAGGAGGCTTTAAAGTCCTGCTTCATCAGCCTCACAAGTGAAGACGGCTAGCGTCAAAGCGGCGGCGACCACGCGCCAGACAAACATTCCTGAGGACGTGTGAGATGATATTTGAGGGTGACGGAGAGACTGAAGGGAAGAGGGCCGAGCGGTGTTTGATGCTGTGAACGCAGCACCGATCCACTGGGTGTCAGAGATTACTGCAAGAAATGTCAGGGAATCTGATAACATCTACTGGAAAGATGAGGGAATTTCACTAAGTTAAAGGTCCCATATGGTGAAAATCCATTTTTATTGTGTTTTTTATTTCTTGAAAACTTGAAGGTGTATGACAAAAGCTGTGAGGATATGAAGAGGCTTACTGCTGCCGTTTCTTCAGCCTGCCTATAACTAGATGGCTGCCTGGATTTAAAACCCTCTGTCTGGCTTTTAAATCTTGAAGCCATCTAATTGTGTTTGTTTATAAGTACGAACTAAGGAACTGAAAGTTGTTGAGCTAAAAACTTGTATTGTTCTGCCCCCTCGCTGCCTCTGGCTTTCAGGTGAGCCACCCGTTTACCAGGTTTATGGACTTTCTAGAGCTCCTTCTGCTAATTCTAAAATGTCTGCAAGAGTGAACACATGAGTCTTCATGCACTCCCAGCATCTGAGGAACTGAAGATCCAGTGGGTTACTTTTATTTTTGATTGCAATGTCACCACAACAATTGGACAATCCTTAGCCATAGCATGTTTTGTTTCTAATGTGGCTCCCATTAGATTAGATGGTAGGTCCACAGGTCAGACCTCAGTGGAAACTGTGACACTGTGGGAGATTCACAGATGGTGGAAACTTTAATTTAAAACCAACAAACAAGGACAGTGCTCAAATATACATTATTACTGTTATTATTATTAGTAGTAGTAGTATTATGATATACACTATTTTAACACAGCTTTTATTCTAAATAAAGCTGTTTCGCTCTACATATTTTTATGTTTCTGTTCTCATACAACAGATCAAATATGAAAGTGTGACTGAAACAACGTCCATTAAGATTATATGATAACCAGCAGTCACCTCAGAGCACCTCCGACAATCTACTTTTTTTTACAACAGCAATGTCAGCTGACAAATTCACGCTTTAATCCAAAGCAGCGTACATCTGATGAGTAGATCACATTCATACACCAATGGCAACAGAGCTGCCATGCAAGGTGGTGCCTGCCATTGGGAGCAACTTCAGGTTCAATGTCTTGCCCAAGGACACTTCAACTGTGGAAGGGCGGAGGATCGAACCACCAACCTTGCGATCACAGGACAACCCGTCTTGGCTGACCAAACTCCATCCATCCATTATCTATACACCGCTTAATCCTCACTAGGGTCATGGGGGGCTGGAGTCTATCCCAGCCGACTTAGGGTGAAGGCAGGGGACACCCTGGACAGGTCACCAGTCTATCACAGGGCTACACTTAGAGACAGACAACCAAGCACACTCACATTAACACCTACGGACAATTTAGAATCACCAATTAACCTCAACATGTTTTTGGACTGTGTGGGAGGAAGCTGGAGAACCCGGAGAGAACCCACACTGCACGGGGAGAACATGTAAACTCCGACCAAACTCACCAAACATATCAGCTAAAAACAACGGCTGTGCTTAGAATTCAGTGATACTTCCGTGTAAAATGATCACTCGCAGAGAAAATTAGATGTGATAGAAATATCTAGTCAGTTGCCATGCATTCAACTGCTCAACATTGTCAATCACAGATACAGAGAGAGTCTTCTTCTTAAAGGTGGACAGCAGCAACTGAAACAACAAGTTTAAAACAGAGCTAAAACCAGGAGTTATACAGTCACGGTAAAATGAATAGCGATGTTTTGAGCTGCGACACTTTCTGGCGACATGTGAGACTTTCAATAATTTGCTGAAGAGAGACTCCGTGTCTGCAGCACAGTGCGAGTGATGTCTGTTATTCTTAAAGAGGGCTGAAATGAAAATGAGATGCAGGTTTCCAGCCAGCATCGTGTTCCAGAATAATCTCCTAAGTGAAAACTTGCCCAATTACTGCTGCCGCTAGCTTTGTCCGTTTAACGCATCAATATTCAAATTTGAGCTGCGACAATTAATCAGATTCATCAATTAGTTGTCAACTACTAACTTAATAGTGTACATTTTTGACAACCAAGCAATCAGTTTGATTATAGCTTTTTTTTAATGTGAAAACTTTCTGGTTTTCTTTCTCATCTAAACTGAATGTCTTTGGGTCGTGAACAAAAGAAGACATCTGAGGACATTGTCTTGGGCTTTGACCAGCATTTTTCATCATTTCCTGACACTTTGTAGCACAAACACAGGATCAGTCACTCGAGAAAATAACGAAATAATCATTAGTTGCAGCCAACAGTAGAAATATTAAATGAACATGCTATACATTACTAATATTAACTCACTTCCTGTTGTCCTCAGAAGCAACTGTTTTAATGTGAAGAATCCAATAGTTTGCTTTAAATCAATTACATAAAGAATTAGAAGAACTGAGTTATTGGCATGGAAGCAGTCCCACCAATGCAGGCTCTTTAGGAAAAGGTGATATTGCGGTTAAATGATAAAAACCTTGACATAAACCTGGGAGTTCAGTTTGGATTCGACCACCACAGCCTTCACTTCCCACACAACCAACACACACTCTGCTCTCACTGCTCACCAGTCAACAGGAATCCCCGAAGAAGAAACAGCTTTAGAGATTTAGCTCAGCAGGACAAAAGGGTCTGCAGCATTTTAAACCCGACTGAAGCCGCTTCTGTCAACATGAATACATTTTCCCACACAAAAGGTTAGAAAACACGCCTTTTAATCTTCAAAAAGCCAAACTCTACCCTCCCTCTCCGTCTGCCGCTTCGCCGTCGCAGCGCCGCCTTAAAGGTTATAGCGCGAATTTGACTTTCCTGACGCACGCCTGACCCGCTGTTAGCTCGTCTCATTCAGCTGGAAAAGTGGAAATATGAGCACCGGCTTTGCTGACGTGTCCGAGAAATCACACTTTAACTGTTACTGTCTTTGCTGGAAACTTTTGCCCCTTTTTTAATGAAGGAAGCATTTAGGTAAAAACTTACCAAAGTGGAAACAAAACCAGAGAGAATCATCAGCTTTACATTGGTCCTTGAACTACACGTGTGCAATTCTGTTGCAAAAACTTACCAAATCTAAGCTGAAAATTGTGACAT
>NW_007578162.1:322448-324189 GCF_000690725.1 Stegastes partitus | reverse complement strand
AGTGACTCTGTAGGAGGTGTTTGGGGTGGATGGTGGGCGCACAAAACGCATAACTCAGAACAGACTGTCAACCTACCAGATCTGTAAATTAAATTGTTCTCACTGTGTTGATGGAAATGCAATTAAGTCTGTGTTCTTTTAAAAATAAAAAATAAAAAAAAAACTTTTTTTCCCCCTGTGTATAAATACAGTGTCTATGTTTCGCTGTGAGCTTTCCTGATGTTTTTTTTTCAGATGCAATAAAAGAGAGAGAGAGAGAAAAAAGCCCAACAAAAGAGGCGAGCTCTGAATAAAGCACTTTGTCTGTCGGGTAATGGCCCTTA
The DNA here is from genome assembly GCF_000690725.1 of Stegastes partitus. Taxonomy (NCBI): domain Eukaryota; kingdom Metazoa; phylum Chordata; class Actinopteri; family Pomacentridae; genus Stegastes; species Stegastes partitus. Next base: position 323,866 of record NW_007578162.1, on the reverse strand, counting down.
ATGCTCACCTAAATATAGCATATTAGCTTTCTCTCCCTTCAGGGGATAAGGAGATTTTGTTTGTGCAGCAGTGGCATCATGAAGCGCAGAGTGTTGCTGACTCAAACCACTATAATGACATGGTAATCCTCTCATTTAGCCGCTGACACACGACACATTTTTGCCTCCGAAAACAGCGGGGAGGCAGGAGGGAGGTTCGATTTCTGCAGAAAACGTCGGCCCTCTTTAGAAAATTAAACAAGCACACTGGCGTTGTGTGGCGCAGGCAGCGGCGGGAGGCTACGCAATGCAGAGCTAGAGCGGCGCAGCGGATGGATTTCTAATTTGTAATGAAATCTCACAACAGTTTGAAGTCTGCGGTATTTTATTTTGACATTTTCTAACAATTGACCCCTCACCGTTCTGGTGAAATTAGCCTAAAACGCCCATTCAAGGCAAAAAAATAAACTGAAGGCTGTTGCTGAAACGCTCAGAGCACAGGCAAGGTCTTGGCTTTGTTTTGCAAAGTAACACTCTAAAGTTTTTCCCCCAAGAGTCAGAATCACAGTAAGTGCAACTGGCATTGAGTAATTGAAGTTTAAATACACTGAAGTGGGTTTTTATTTCCGCAAGGATTTCTTTTTTTGCAAACAGATGCCTGCAGATGACTATAGTTGGGACCAATTACAGAGAAAACACAATGGGGCCACAGCGTGAAGGCATGGCCAGTTTAAGTTCAGGTTTCATTAAAATACCACAGAAAATGATTCTTTTATAGATTTTTCAATGGTATGCCTTCTAGAAAAGGTCACTTGGAGACTTAGTTGTTCATATAAGAGTACAAACAAAAGTCGTACGTAGATGTACGTATTTGACACCTTTTCTTAATGGTGTGGTGGCCGGTGGTTAAGACTGCTCAGTAAGAAGTCAAAGAAAAATACTGAGAAGACTATACGCAGGATAAATCTTTCAGAGGGTTTATTATCCCACCAAGGCCAAAACCATGTTTTACTCGTTGCTGTTCTACATTTACCAGCACTAAATGTTCATAATAGACTTTGTTTCATTCAACAGTCTGGATATATATTTTGTAAATCTTCAGTAGCACAATCTGTGTGAAGAAACCTCTTTGGAGTTACAACAAAAAGCTTTTCAGCTCGGCGTCGACCCACGTGTCAAAATTTCTGCCGCACTTTTTGAATTTTTTATGTTGCAAACTGAACTATGAACAAAACTAAATGGGAAGCTTTCTTGGTAAAGGTAAGTTTTAGTTAATTCTTAAGCTTTTTCAGGGACTGTTTTCACTCGCTGGGTTCGAGTTTACCTGCTGGTCTTTGTTTAGCTGTGAAGTACGAGCACGAGTCAATACGATCTACAAAGAAGCCAAAAACAAGCGCTCCTCTGTTACTGCTGACAACAAATATGCAGCCTTGAACATA
>NW_007578162.1:303822-320989 GCF_000690725.1 Stegastes partitus | reverse complement strand
ATCCTGCTGGAAGTAGCCATCAGAAGATGGGTCCACTGTGGTCATAAAGGGATGGACATGGTCAGCAACAATACTCAGGTAGGCTGTGGCGTTGACACGATGCTCAATTGGTACTAAGGGGCCCAAAGTGTGCCAAGAAAATATCCCCCACACCACTACACCCCCACCACCAGCCTGAACCGTTGTTACAAGGCAGGATGGATCCATGCTTTCATGCTGTTGACGCCAAATTCTGACCCTACCATCTGAATGTGGCAGCAGAAATCGAGACTCATTAGACCAGGCAACGTTTTTCCAATCTTCTATTGTCCAATTTTGGTGAGCCTGTGCGACTTGTAGCCTCAGTTTCCTGTTCTTAGCTGACAGGAGTGGCACCCGGTGTGGTCTTCTGCTGCTGTCGCCCATCCGCCTCAAGGTTCCACGTGTTGTGCGTTCAGAGATTCTATTCTGCATATCTCGGTTGTAACGAGTGGTTATTTGAGTTACTGTTGCCTTTCTATCAGCTCAAACCAGTCTGGCCATGCTCTTCTGACCTCTGGCATCAACAAGGCTTTTGCGCCCACAGAACTGCCGCTCACTGGATATTTTCTCTTTTTCGTACCATTCTCTGTAAACCCGAGAGACGGTCGTGCGTGAAAATCCCAGTTGATCAGCAGTTTCTGAAATACTCAGACCAGCCCGTCTGGCACCAACAAGCATGCCACGTTCAAAGTCACTTAAATCACTTTTCTTCCCCATTCTGATGCTCAGTTTGAACTGCAGCAGGTCGTCTTGACCATGTCTACATGCCTAAATGCATTGAGTTGCTGCCATGTGATTGGCTGATTAGAAATTTGTGTTAACGAGCAGTTGGACACCTAATAAAGTGGCCGGTGAATGTATGTTCCTGGTAATTCAAGCCAAAGTTATTTAGTGTTGAAAGGGTTAAGGGTAATTTAATTGTTTTTAACCAGCTTCAATAAACATTTAAAAGGCAAAAAAAAACAAAAAAAAAACACATGATGTTATGTATAATTAAGGCTCAAAGATGTGCTTTCATTATGGAAAATTACAGTATTTTTTATCACTTTACATTAAAGTATTTTAACACTTCTACTGTCAGAATATAATCATTTTTGTACCGTTTATTTTGTTGGTTTTTTTAAATGTTTTTTAGGTGTAATGTAGTCAGTGTAACAGGTTTATTCTGCTATAAAGCTATCTTTGGTGTCTGGTTTCTATTTGCAGCTCTTTCAGCCATTGCAGGAATATCAGACAAAAAATAAAACTGTTGCCCTGCGACACCCAACGACAAAAAATTGTGCCGCAATCCGGTGTTTTCGAAACTCATTTACCAGTATGAAGACAAAAAGCATTCATTACTCAAACGTGTGCTGCAAAAAGTGCCAGCGAGCTCCCGTTGACCCGGCGGTGTGAGAGTATTAGCTGTCAAAAAAAAAAATCCCCTCTAGTGTCACCAGAAGCGGCATATTTATTCAACCTGCAGGATTAATTAAATCTCACTCTGATTATCCTGCTGAACTGTGAGCCGGGCTACAATGCTCATACGTAATTAGTCATTTAGACTTACATTTGCATTAAATTAGCTCAGCGTGCATCCATATGCTCACAGTTCATTCATACTTATGAATAAAACAGGAGTGAATACGGGACTGACGGGGAGGCTGCGTGCACATCGCCCTCTGATCTGAGTCATAATTGGCTGAGTTTTATAGACGTCTGCTGAGGGGCTGAAGACGGAGGGACGAGTGAAGGATTTTAAGGAAAGGATGAAAAAGGAAACGCAGGCTGATGGGGAGAAGAGCAATGAGGAGTTCAGCTTCCTGCAGTGTGACGGTATTTATCCATTTTCTCAGAGAAAATACATTATCTAAAGCTCATCGCTCAGCAGCAGAAGGGAAAAAAAGAGGAATCCGTCTTGGTGGCACCATCGCAGAGAGACTTATCGACAACCTAAAGAGTTTCACGGCACATTATTCATCAGATAATTTAGAGAGAGCGGTGGGAGGTATCGACTGAGCAGACGAGAAAAACAACAAGTGAGGACGAGGCGAAGACGCTCGAGCTAAAAGCCTCGGTAAGTTCGCGGCTCGCCCCGTGTCGACGCTTGAGCAGGAGCTCATTAGGAGGCGTTGTGTTGTGCACTTTGCCTCCTGTTCTTTGATTGGTCGGAGCAGCTTCGTGAGCAAGACCCAGTCTGTCGCTGTCAGCACAGATGGCAAAACACTGGCAAAACCCCCCCAAAAAAACTTAGAAACAGGACCGATAAAGTGCTGCAAAACAAAAACCAGGAAGGCAGCACTTTCTCTAAATTCACTTAATTCCAAAAGTTAAACTGAAACGGACACTATGTGATCGTTGATTAATGAATCCTTAATTTCATCAGGAGCCACAATCTGTTAATTTTCATTGTTTGTGTTGGGCTAAAATGCAAACAATGAAACTAATTTTCAGAAGTTTTCCTTTCTATGTTTGTGTTAATGCAACGATCACCTGGCGTCTAATTGGGCTTAATAGCCGCTGTTATTAGAATGATTTACAGTTCTGATCGTCATTGTAGCGCAACAATAAATTCTTTAAATGAACCTGATCATATGAATAATGTATTGTGCTCTAATACAGTCCACTCTCGCACAGTAATATTGGGTAATTGGATCTGTTTGGGTTCCTGCTGCGGCCTCCTCCATCTGTTCTCTTTCTTGTTCAGAGGCACTTTGTTTAGATTGTAGAAAATTTGACAAATCATTGTGATTGCTGGGACTGCTAATAATGCGCATATTACATTTTATTCCCATATTCCATCCCTTATATGAAAAAGCCTCACATACCGGCTTTATGCGTACAGCAGTGGAAGGCCGTCATTATCGCCTTTTATTTCTACACATTGAAACAGGAAGTGGCTCCAATATCTTGAGCAGTCAAGTGAGTAAGTGCATGTCATCTTCATCGCCATCTACAAAATGGAAGCTTTGTATTCTTAACATTAAGTCAAACACGTTTCTGTCTGGTGGTTGATCCGATCCTCAGAAAAATATTCAGTTTGGGAACTTCCGAGTCAAATTTCTCCTTTTTGCAGATGACATTGTTCTGCTGGCTTCATCAGACTTTGGTCTTCAGTGCATAGTGATGCAGTTTGCAGCTGAATTTGAAGCAGATGGAACAAAAGTCAGCATCTCGAAGTCTGAGTTCATGGTTCTCTGCTGAAAACCAGCGGATTGAGTTTAAGCATTCTGGGATCTTGTTGACGAATGATATAGACTGTGAGACGGAGAGTTACATTGATGCTACATTGGGAGTTATGCTGATGTTGTACCAGACCGTTGTGGCGAAGAGGAAGCTGAACCATAGAGTAAAGCCATGGTTTATCGGTCTGTTTTAACTATTACCTTTAGTCATGAGCTCTAGATTTAGATTGAGGTTGCCATGGTGACAGCGGCGCGCATAGATGCAGCAGCCACTTCAGGAGACAACGGAAGTGAACGTTTTGAGTGTCTTGTCTATCCCAGACGTGCATTCTGCAAAATTTGCAGCTGGGAGACTTTGCTGGATGTCAGGACAGTGAACGGCGCTGGAATTGTGGTGATCGGTTGTGATGTGGACATACTGCACCAACACGGAGTCCGATCAGAGACTACGCCAGTAGTTACCCGAGAGAGAAGGAAGCACAAACGGTACGAATGTGAACAAAGGAGGAGGAAGAGAGCCGGGATCCATGCTAGGCTAAAGGCTAACCCCAGCAGTACCGTTGCTCCTACTCTCCAATATCCACTCCCTCGACAACAACCTGGACGAGCTACGTTTCCTGAGAGAAACCCCCAGAGAGTGGAAAGACTGCTCTGTGTTTGCTTCAGCAGAAACATGGCTCCATGACAACATCCCAGACGGCCATACAGCTGGAGGGGACGACATTATTCCAGGTGGACAGACAGGCAGCTGGCTTTGGGCAGCATCTGAGGCTTCACCATCGTCACACCATCGTGTGTGTCTTTGTGTCCCAGAAGACCTACCAGGACCTGAAGAGGTTCACCATGTTCAACGTGATGGCGGCGCGCATGGACCCACGAGTGAACAGCGAGAGTGAACGTCCAGTATCTTATCCCAGAGGTGCATTCAGCAATACTTGCTGGTTGAATAATCCTGAAGAAACACTTTCTCTTCTTGCCTGTGCTACTGTGCATGTACAGCACGATGACAATAAACCTGATTTGATTTGATTTTAGATAGAAGATCGACAGCTGAAATGAGTTTCTGCCATGTGGTGGTGACACTTATCCTGAGAGACAGAGTGAGGAGCTTGGACATCAAAGAAGTTGCTGTTCCTTCATGCTAAAAGGAGTCAGCTGAGGTGGTTCAGGCATCTGATTGGGATCCCTACTGAGAGACTTGGTTTGCAGGTGACCTAAGGGTCAACCCAGAACTCACCATAGGGATCACATGCCTCATCTGGCCTGGAAACAACTAAAACATTGCTGGGAGCGAGGAACATCTGGAACAACCTGCTGCCATTGAGACCCAACCCCTGACAAATGAAAGAAGAATGCAGGGAAAATGGAGCTTTGTAACATGTGATAAGCATTTACAACAGGGCTCATTTTAACCTAAACCCTTTTCTAAATCTAACCAAGCAGTTTTAGTGACGAAACTGGAAACTGAAAAACAGCAAAGTCATATTGAGACTTCAGTCAACAATTAATATAACAATGGTTGAAGATGGGATTTAAACATCTTCTGGCTGAAAGTCTGCTGATTTATGGTTCCACCAACCCTGCCAGCCTTCACGTAGACTTTGTTTGGCTTTATAAGCACAAAATCATGGCTCCACCTCCATTAAATGAGGTGACAATGGCCGACTGAGATGACAAGAAGGTGCCAGAGGTACAAACCGAAATGGATGGATGTAAACAATGCAGTTATTTTAGCCACATACTGGCTATCCTGCACTGGCTTCCCAGCTACAAGCATGGGGGGAATATTATTTGTCTACCCTTGCAAGCTGTTTGTTGTTACTTCATGGGAATTAACCTGAAGTGGGGAACAAAGGCCAGCCTGGGGAATGCAGCGTCTGAGAAGACGAGCGAGCTCCCTTGTTGTTTAAACTGCTCTCGCTGTAATGAAAGATAAAACAGCTTTGATAACCTTTCCTGAGTTGTAAAATCAAACCTTTCTGCAGAGCTTCGCTGTCTCACAAGCTTGTAAAAGCATTCTGCTGTCACGCAACTGGAGCTCCTGGATCATATTTTTTCCCCTCAATGGTTCCTTTAACAACATGCCAGCGCCAATGCAGGCCCCCCGCAGAGCTTCACCAAAAGGCCTGTCTTCACTGTGAGCCGCTGCTCAGAAGCTGCTGCTAAGTCGCTTCATGTAGGTGGTTTTACAATAAAAACCTACCAAGAATTTGCAGGGATTATGTCCTCTCAACTGGTGGGAGGCTTTTAAATGTGGGATTCATTAACAGCAGCCAGACGTAATGGCACAAAGGGAAGACTGGTCAGTATTAATTAATGAGGGAATAAAGTATTTTTAGAGCAGCAGTTCTCTTAAACAGCCAATTAAAACAGGAGGAAATCAGAAAATAACATGGATTCCTACTGAAATATGATAAAATACAATTATGGGAATGAGAAATAAAGGCCTGAGATTGTAATAAATATCCTCTTCATTTTATTTTTCACCACAAAATAGGCGAGAGGTAAAAAAAAAAAAAAAAAAAAAGAAGCGATCTTAAATGTCAAGGGCGATCGCGTCAACTCAGCAGGACAAAAATGCTGACTTCACGTTTGTTCTCGGTGCTCCGTAACTTTGCGTACATTCCCACAGTACAGAGTGTTATCACATTAAACCAAGCTTGCTCTCCCCCGTCCAACGTCGCATCCAATAATCTGCAGTCACCACCAGGAGACACACACACACTGAGAACACTCACTTTAAATGTCAAGTGGAATAAACCTGCTGACATTTGTCTCGGCGCGACTCGATCTGTAACTGAGCCTCGACGCGACAAACTCAAAACACTCGGCACGAGCAGGACTAAAGGATCTGAAGGGTCCCCCTGCATGGCCGCCACCGCGCCATCAGAAAACCACACATGTTCATGTGGGAATGGATTCTCTGGTGGTGTGACAGACGGGCTGCTTCATTCGCCGCCAGAGGAAATGACTGTCAGGTGATTTAAGAAGAAGCAAGATCGCCGTGTGGTCGACGCTCGGGATGGCGTTGATGGATGAGCGGTGAAAAGGTGGAGAAGAGAGCGGAGAGCAGGGAGCAGCGAGACGGGCAGAGGTGTTTAATTTGAGGGTTTTCTCATCTGAAAAATTAGGTTAAGGTTAGATAAAGATCCGTGTGAGGTAAATGTGTCATTTTTAACAAATTACCCTCACTGCCACTTTTCTTATCTCAATTTCTCCCTGAAAGGGAGCAAGTGCCAAAGGAAAATCACCAGGGCCAGTTTTCAGACATCTTTTTTTACTTGTGTCACATCTTTACTCACTGTGGGCTTAATTTTTACTGTAGTATAGAGTCCTGCAGCTCTATAGAAATAGCACAGCCATGACTAGAAGTACACATGTACATTTTTCAAGTGAAAAAAAGGAAACATTGTGATTTCAATACGATACACAGTTTATTTACATTTTCCATCCATCCACTATCTGTACACCGCTTAATCCGCATTAGGGTCAACAGTGGTACTAACTGCGCCACCCTGCAGCCCAAGTGTGACAAGCCCCGAGCGGGATACGAACCCGGGGCCTCCAACGCCAGGACTGGTTCCCGGTGCGAGAAGGGGCCGCTTTGTCATATGACTGTTGGTCACTGCTGAGTCACTAATGGTTTTACATTTGAAGACAGTGATTTTGAAGAAATATCATGATTCCTGATAAAGTTCAAGGTTCGTGGGAAAGTAGAAAATCCTCACAGCTGAGTCATTCGTGGTTTCTCAGTCGCGCAGAAAAGTGCAAACGTTTTTCTTCATACAGTATCTAGATGAAGCTAATTATATTTTTTGCAAAGTTTTTAAATGAAACGCAAAATAAAGTGATACTGATGAAACATCAGGATATGGAGCTTAGATATGGTGAGTTTCCTGATGAAACTGCACTTGACAGACGATCAGTTTTTGTCATATGTCACAGATAAATATAATCCAGGAGAACCTAATTTAGAGTTTTAGGTTAATATTACATGTAAAGTGCTGGTGAAGCTCTTGGTTCCATTACTTTACAGTCTCTATATGTCATAATTGCAGGTAATTATATAAAATAAGCAGATTGTCATTTTTCGTTGGCTCATTGTACTATCACTCTATGCAGACGACAGTCAGATCTACATAGTTAAAGATCTCAGGTGTCTTCAATGGCTTGAAAACAACATCTATGGTGTTAAGTTTATGGAAGATCTCAAACTAAATCAAAGACAACGCAAAGAGAAAAAAATATTCCTATATAACTAAACTTCACCACTGAATGAAAACTGAGTGGCAAACATAAACACCTGAGATCAAAATGCACTTTTATAAAGACATAATTTTGACATTAAACTGAATACTGAGACTTAACGCTGAGGCAAAGCAGGAAAAAATAATTAAAAGAGAAATCAATGTGTATTTGAAACTCCTTGGCCTTGAAACGAAACATCAAATGGAAACATCCGAAGTATCTGCTCAGTTCTGCGCTTTGAATTTTAACCGGACAGTTTTGCAAAAGACCTGCGGGTAATTACTTGAAACGTAAAATCCTTTTTCGACGTTTCGTTCCAGATGACAGTGGATTGCAGAAAGACACGGGGGAGGAGCCGAGGGGCGAGGACAGATGGACGGACGAGTGGAGGGAGGCTGCAGCAGTGTGAAGGTGACCGAGTGACCCCCGGGTCTCCTCTGCACCCAGGAGAGTCGCACCGGCAGGGTGAAAGCTCCGGAGGCGAGCCAGCGGGGAAAACAACAAACTCCACCGTCAGCAAATATAGAGGAGTAAAGGAGATGGGAGAATGGACAGAGGGGGGAGAGCAGGGGAAAAAACGAGGGAGAGAGGGTGAATTTAGTGTCAATTAGAGAGAGAGAGAGAGAGAGAGAGAGAGAGAGAGAGGGATGTGTGGATGGATTTATTCTAAGCGAGAGAGGGTGAGACCGGCGAGGACGAAATGAGTGTGAATGAGAGAGGAAGGTGAGAGGAGAGTAATGAGAAGAAGGAGGAGAGGTGAGGAGGGGGAGGAAATGGAAGAGAGGAGATAAAAAAAAAAAAGAGAGGACAGAAGAATGAAGGACGTAAAATGACTGAATGAGTATAGCTGTAAATTCCTTTCATTTAATTTTATGTAACAGTAGCAGAGGAGCTGATATTACAGCAACATTCATCTGAGCGTAAAATTTAATAAGAGCAGAGACGAGCTTTAAAACCTCGACAGACGCCTGAAAGGAGAAAAGTTTAGAGCAACTTGGATCCTGTTTTTGAGCTTTTCTCTATCTTCGGAGATCATAAATGGATGTCCCGTCTCAGGAAACAGGGATGTTTCACATACATGCCGTTCAAAAGGTGAACAGAATTACTAGCTGACCGGGCAGTTGTTTTATCGTTTCCTGAATCAGACGACTCAGAGACGCAGCAGAAACCCGGCTGCACAATCATTTCTGCTGTTTAAAACAATAAAAAAATGTCGCATTTTGTCACTAATTTACTTCACGTCATTGAAATTTGCAGCTAAAAACAACAAATGAGTTTGAAAACAGCTACGATTCCGAGCTGCTGCTGTTTAAAGTCGCTGTTTTCAGCCATTTTCGGTCGTTTTTAGTTGCAGTTTTCAGTTCTCTTTTTATTTTCAGTCATTGTGAGTCACTGTTTTCAGATGTTTTTCATTATGTTTTCTGTCAAGCCGCTGTTTTAGCTAAGTTTCCGACGGTTTTCAGTGTGTTTTGAGTCGTTTTTACTCATTTTCCGCTGTTTTCACTTACTGCTTTAAGTTGTTTTAAGCTGCTTTTCTCAGTTGCTATTTAAAGTTGTAATTTTGAGTCACTGTCTTCAGTCATTTGCAGTCGTAGTTTTTAGCTATTGCCAGTTATTTTCAGTGGCTATTGTCAGTCATAATTCAGTTGCAGTTTTCAGTTGTTTTTAGTCACTGTTTTGTAATATGCCCGTGCAAATGCATAAGTAGCTGTTTAGTTTGACTTTCACTGAGTTTCAATTGTTGTTTGAAGTCACTGTTGGGATGATAACAGAACTACAAAAATACCTGATTAAGTTTTGGCACTAAAACGACTTTTAGGAAAAGGTTTGGTGTTAAAACACATCAAACACCAACCACGAAGCTGTAGTTGTTCTCTACGGAGCAAGAGAGACGAGGCTCATCCCAAGAAAGCTCCCCTCTTAAAAAGAAAAAAAACAAACTTCACACGTCTTTTTTTCTAATAATAATAAATTTTTTGCCATCAGCCACTATCTCTACAACTTTTGATTTTGTGAGACTGAGCTGGTTCTGGGAAACATCGATGCTGTCCTCACTGCAGTATCCACACCTGCATAAAAAACAAGGCTGGAAAGCACACGTCCTGCATTCCTAATGTCTCTTTACCGAATACATGCACATGGGTAGATTAGCAACATACGTTGGGCTTATCAACCAACCAACTGACCAAGAAACCTGAACACTACAGCCCGACCTCTAGCATTTTAACACAAGCTCTGATTTTCCTGCAACTTAAACTTTACCAAATCACAATCACAACATAAATAAGGGTTTTAACAGTTTATCTGTGGCATGTACTATGATTGATGGGGCACCTCAGTGGGTTGTATCAGTATTATATTGTTGTCAGTGCTGATCCAAATCACAATGTGTTGGTGCGTCTCTCAATCACCGGCATAACAGACATTCTGGTTTATCAAATGGCCAAAAATATGAGGAAAATGTATAGATTTCCTGTCAAATAAGGGAACACAAAGTTACTGCTGTTACAGTTTGTCTTGGCTATGCATAGGCATTATGAAATCTGACACCCTGATTTCATTCAAGAAAAAGACTACGATGTCGCAAAACATCAGGAGAAATGTTACTCAAACAGAAGGACAGAGTGCATCTGTCGGGGTCTATTTAGAGCGGTGGATTAACCCACACTGATGCTCCAGGACAATGAAGATGCCACCCTGTGCAACAGTGTGTTCCATTGATTATAGACCGTAATACAAACACAGTACTTGTTGGTAGGATCAATGCAGCGCTGGTTTACATGGGGTTTGTTCACAGTGAGAAACATACACAACATCTGAAATCAAGTTTCACAGCAAAGAGAAGAGGCTCATTCATGAACGGGTTCCACTTTGGAATTAAATTCTTACATAATTGTGTCTCGTTCAAGCACCGCGGACAGAAAGGATGGGGGGGGGAGCAAATCTCTGCTCTCTGCTTTCATTTTGCGGAGAGCACATGCTCCAATGTCAAAGATTGACCTTCAGCAAACAATATAAAGAGACAGAGGTGCAGATAATGGGTAGGGGGGGAGACAGGAAAGACAATAGAGCAAGAGATAGGGAGGAGAATAATACGAAAGAGAAAAAAAAAAAAAGGCAGAGTTCCACCAGAGCAAACAGAGTCGAGTGGACGGAGCGCACGCTGAAGAGGAGATGGGACTTCATCCTCTTGATGTAAACACAAGACAATGTGGAGACGCAGCTCAGAGTGATTGAGCTTCGAACAAAGCCTGTATTATCGCCACAACAGCTGTGTTTGTGGCGTCGTCTCTGAACAAGCTCAGCGTACGAGGACAGAGAGGCAAAGTGAGTGGTTTGAAGTGAGGCGTGCATTGTTTCACAAATCCTCGACAACAATTGCGGATATGACACACAAGACAACAGCATTACAGAGGATGATGCTTGTTTCGAAAACTCTCCTGCACACTTGCAGCGGGGATATAGACTACATACTGCAGCAATAAAAAAAGCTCCGCTCATCTGTTTCCCGTCATTTGACAAGAGCTGCTCACAGCAACAGCAGAATAAATCCACCTTTATGGCTTTTTTAGCCTCCTTTAGCGCACAGTTTTGGGTTTGCAACTGAGTTAGAGAGCAGCTGGAGCAGAAAACAGAGCATTTAGCATCGTTTTTCTTCGGAGCTGGTGGAGACAAAAACAGCTAAAAGGGAAGTAAATATCAGACAGATTGACACAAATATGACTCCAGATGGACGACCGAATTGCTAACAGAGGTTTTAAATTGTTTCCTTTACCGATTGTCTGCCATGTAAACAACACACTTAATGTTCACCAGAAAATTGGGAAGAACAGAAACAGTCAACAGCAAGTCACCAAATTATAAATGAAATATTTAAACATTTTTAAAAAGTGACTAGTTTTACCTTGACAATGATCGTGGTTTTCGTGACTTAACTTAGAAAATGCAAATAAACTGTGGAAAATAACGAGTGAAGACAAAAACCAAACAAGACTTGGGACGACAAACGTACAATAATGTTTTGACAGAATGCACATATGGACATAGCCTCTGGGTCTGAAATGTTGCAGAAATTTCTGAAAAGCTCAGGAGGATTTTCAACACAACATTCCAGCACACTTCAAACCCACCAGCACCCTGAGACAGAAGTTGGTTCACCCTAAGGACAAGACACCGAGACGCAAAGCAACATGGTGTACGCAGTCCAGTGCAGTGAGGAATGTCCAGACCTGTACATCGTGGAGACTAAACAACCACAAGCGCATGGCTCAGCACAGAAGAGCAGCTCCTCAGGACAGGACTCAGCAGCAGTCCATCTGCATCTCAAGGACAAAGGACACTCATTTGAAGACAACAACGTACAGATTTTGGCCAGAGAGGACAGATGCTTTGAGAGAGGGGTGAGAGAAGACATCTGTGTCAAACTGGAAAGACCATCCCTCAACAGAGGTGGAGGTCTGAGGCATCACCTCTCACCTGTTTACAATTCAGTCCTAAGATCTCTCCCCAGGAAGATGAAATCACATTCACACCACAGCCACAAAAGACCCTAATGAACCCCTCTGTGGGAGGGGGAGCACTAACGACTCACATAACGAGGGGGAGGAGCAGCAAACCCCCAATTGAAACCAAAACTCAGGTGTTAATGGCTCCTTTAGGATATAAGTACCTGGAACTCCCAACTAGTCAGTCAGAACTGATGAAGCCTCTTGAATGAGAGGTGGAACGTCTTCAAGGAACTCAAGCAAGTCCAGTTGCTACGATTAATCTATCAGAATAACCATGACCTGGATGACTGACAATCTTCACAGAAATGCAGAAGATTCTTAAAGCTGCATTCTTTTTAAAGACCAGCAGGGGGCGACTTCTCTGGTTTCAAAAAAGAAGTCTTTTTGTATAGAAGTCTGAGAAAACGACCCTACTTCTCTCTTCCTCTGATACCTAAGAAGACCTTTTGCCTAGGTTTATGGGGTCAATTGCTTCTTTCAAGGCTCCTTCAATGCAGCATGATGTTCATTTCGTAAATTATGGTCTCATTTAGAAGAAAATTGATGAAAAAGTAGAGTGTGCTTGTTTGCTATCTTATCACATAGTGTGTCTGGTTCCAAAAGCCCAAAATGGGGATCCCCAAATTTCTGTGTGCGACAAAGGATTCCCCTGTGAAAGAAACTTCAGACTTTTGTTCCTCTTTGTAAGTTGTAAATCGCAACTTCACCATCAATAAATGACATAACAAAGTTTTTTAGAATGTGACCGAGGTTCCGACTGGCCCACATTAAGACATGATGGAGGTAGTTGACAGCTCTTAGATTAATTGTCATGTAATTTGGTTGAGACATTTATGTTTGCCTCAAGATGAGCTGCAATAACTATGAGGATCCGCAAACCACCAATTCAGCTTCTAATCAAAGCTTCTAATCTGTAAAAGACACATAAGAACTTATAATTAAACCAACATAATTAGTAGCATTGTCATTAACTACGGTTGCACGACTAGACTGATTCTCTGAATTGCTCCACACATCTGTAGAAAAATGACTCGTTGAATGTCTTAGATCAATAGAACAAACGTCATCCGGTTCTAGCCACCACGCTCAACACGAGCTTTGTGTTGGGTAAAACATCATCCGACCATAAATCAGTCGCTTTGAACATAATGCAACACTGAATAATGAAATGTAAATGGCTTTCATTCTTCTGCAGTTCTTGGATGAGCACACTTGGTAAGTTTCCATCAGGTTGGCAGAGAACAGAAACGAACCAAAAACGGATTAAAAGCAGAGAAAGAAAGCAGACGGACGGAGAGCGAGGAGGAAGATGAGAAGAGGAAGAGCTCGGTAATGAACAGAAGGTTCGTCTCCCGTGGGATCGATCACACCTACGAGGTTCAGCATCCTCTGTGGCTGGAGCTCCTCTGCAGGCTAACACCAACAGAAACGAGAAGCAAACCTCTGGAGGAACGTCTGTGGAGATGAAACGCCGGCCGCCACGGCAGGTTTCTCACTGCGGAGGCTGGAGTGTGCCGCCGGAGTGACTTTATTTCTATATTTGTTGGTTCAGGCTATAAAAAAAAAACAGAGAATTTCCTGATGGACCGAGCGGTTTGAGTTGTGAGGCTGCTGGTGAAGCAACAGATGGAGTTTAAACACATTGCTGAGGATTTTTAGAACACCTAGCAGCCATTTTACTACTACGAGCAAGTCATCAGTATTTGTCATTAGAGAGAAATTACATAAAAAGGATATGCGAGTCATTTCAACCTTGTATAATCGGAGGAACAGCATTTTCGGCATATATTAGGGTTGTGGTGTCCACGTGAGTATCGACTGGTTGATTAATAAGCACTCATTCAACTAAATTCTCATTGGCTGGACAGTTTTATGTGGAAAAAGCTCCACATCAACAGCCTTCTAGGATTCAGTCATTATTTTTGGCAGCAGGAGGAACAAACCTCCTGTGAACACCCAACGTTTTCACAACTTTGAACTCACCCAACCTAATGGAGACTGCTGGGTCAAACCTATTTAACGTTTCCTGAACGTCTACTCAGAAATTAACGGCCTCCATGTCAGACTGAGATAAAACAGCAAAGGGAAATACAAGTAAACAAAACTAATAGCAAGAGGGGGGAAAAAAGAGTTTAAAAAAAGACACAAAACCAAGAGGACAGAAAAGAACAAGCAACAGATTCAAACTGACCACAGTCCATGAGAAAATGATATGATTTCCAAATTGATCTGTTACTTCAGCCAACATTTTCATGGTAAGTTCATGGTCTCAATCGATAGTTTTCAGTATGATTCAATTCAGCATGTTGTGCATTTTGTAAATTTTGGTTCCATATACAAGTAAATAGAGATGCAAAATGCACACCAGCTGATGCCTACTCAATGCAAACAGAGATAAAATCACCTCTTTGACATACAAAACAGCTGCTGCTTGGTGCAAAATGGCTGCAGAGACCCAAACCATGAAAAAGTGATACAAAATGAGCAAAACTGAATGCAAAACCAATGCAAACGTGGACAAAGCAAATATACAAAATTACTCAAAACAACGACAAAAGATGCACAAAAAGACTGAAAAGACAAACAAATCAACCACAGAGAGACACAACAGAAAGACAAATAGATGCATATTCAATGAAAACATAAGTAACACGCAAAAAGAGCACAACTAGATGCAAAGCAACCACAAATAAGTCAAAACCAATGCAAACAGGGACAAAGCAACCATAAGACAGTAATGCTCAAAGGAAATACCAAAAGAAGCAAAAGGTGAAGAGCATTCAAGATTTTCAAGCTCTACATTCTGCAACACTCCAGGTTATGCTCGGTGCAAACATTTCATGAATTCTGCAAATAGCTGAATGGTTAAGATCAGGAATTATGTGTTGTTATGTGACTCAAGGTTCCAATGACCTTACTGTACAATAATAATAATGGTATTTCAAGAGTTACTACCCGGAATAATATCTGAAATCTCCATGACTATTTGACATTTTATTATTTGTCTGTAAGAATGTAAATAATCAGGAGTCGCAGCTAACAATTTCATTCCATTTATCTGTTTTTTTTTTGTTTGTTTGTTTTTTTTAAAGCCTAAAAAGTAGCATTTAACTGAAATTTCTAAAAAAAAACAGTTGCTGTCTTGACAACATCCAGCAGTGACACAGCACATAGACAGGCCCCACAGCGCACTTCTACATCAGCATGAACGGCACAAAAAAATCCTTTTAAACCCTAAATATTGAACTTCAATAACTGGCAGTGATCATATTTCACTGTCTGCTGGCGATTTTTAAAGCATCATTAACATGAAAGTGTAATTAATTGCTTGATGGATTCCTTTCGAAACATAAATCAATGAACCACTGCGGCACATTGTAGCCTCCATATGAAAGCCTTTCATCTTATAAACTGGAAC
The DNA here is from genome assembly GCF_000690725.1 of Stegastes partitus. Lineage (NCBI taxonomy): Eukaryota > Metazoa > Chordata > Actinopteri > Pomacentridae > Stegastes > Stegastes partitus. The sequence goes on along the minus strand of NW_007578162.1, from coordinate 305,630 downwards.
AAACTCGTAGTTCTTCAGCACAACAAGCGCACTGATCTTCGCTGATTGTTGCTGCTTGATCAGCTACTGTATCACATAAAGCGCACGCGGATAAAGACAACTCGGACATATGCTCCGCTGCCTTCAGCGCAACCGACGAGGCTTTTATTCCAGCAGGGATCCAGATGATTCGACTGCCAACATGTTCACTGGTGACTGGATGTAACGCCAAGCTGCTTTTATTTGTTTCAGATGGTGTTTGGACTGAAACGCAGAACAAAGCAGATTGATGAGAAAAGATTCTGCGCTGAGAGGACTGTTTTTTTGGCTTTTTCATTGTTTTCCCTGGAAGCTCTGTGATTTGGACGAGTAATTTGGACGGCAGAGAGTCTGATACAGCAGAGTGACGCTTTGAATAATAGCTTTATCTGAAAAATAAAACAGGCTCTTTAGCCGCATTCTGACTGATGCTCAGCTATAAACGATGCTGATAAGAAAATTAATGTGTTTGATGGAAATAGAAATGACAGATATGATGGAAGGAACATTAACGGAGCATCCGACCTCTAAACTGTGCCATAATCTAAAAGCTTTACTTGCATTATCTAACAGTCAGATTGATGATAGTTACTCAGGTGCTGTGAGCCTTCTGAAAGTCAAGATCAGTTGCAGATCTCTAAAATGCATGAAGGATGAAATATAGTTTAATATGTAGAGGTGTAGTCTGAGCACTTATCGTATAAATGAAAGGCAGTAAGTGTGCATTAACATGAAGAAGTACAATTAATTCAAAAGAAGAAAAAGGCAATAAAAAATTATGACAACTAACATCAGTAGAATATTAATACTTATTGATATATCATGTGGTTTGGATATAAGTGTCTCAGCACAGCAACGGTGTTCTGCTGGAAATATGGAGACTTTTGACGATGGTAGCCAGTTTGTATTTTAGGGGTTGTGTTACGGTTAGAACTAGATGTGCTTGAATATTTGGTGGTTGTGGGAAATCATCGTAAGCTCTGGAGTTTTTTATACGTCACTTAAAACTGCTAGCTAGCTATAAATACTGGACAACGACGAGTGTTATACGTTTTGTAAGGGGGTGCCACAATAAACGGAAGAAACGACGGGAGATTTAACAGCAGGAATGTTGTGAATATTACCCTCAGCTATGGGCTCAAGTACCGATGGAGCCCAACAGGACCTGCACCAACCTCACGAGTTGTAAGAGCAAGTTCATGCTTTTGTTTGCAGACCAATATGGGTTTTGTGAAGGTAGCACCCTGCTATGCATTGACCCTTGTATTGAACACTGAGAATGAACATCGAGAAATTTACCGAACTCCCGTGGATTGCAGAAAGGTTGACACTTTGCACTTTTTACGCAACATAGCAGCTGATTGTTGCACTAAGCCAGAGTTACATCGAGCGCAGTGGGTGGACATAGCATAAGATATCTGGAGAGTTTCGAACTTCCAACTGTGTTTGGGCGCCGTCAATGGAAAGCATGTTCAAGTCAAAGCACCTCCAAAGTCCAGCAGCAACTACTACGACTTCATTAATGCTGAAACGTGACATAAAATCTCTTTTTGTACCATCACTTCTCATTGCAAGCATTTGACTTGTGCACCATTTGTTTCCCTTCTACAAGTACAGTGCAGATAGTCCATGCAATCACAGACTTCTGCCTGCACCTAGAGATCCACAAATGCGTTCGTAAGGAGCTGGGCGGATGAGGAAATGAACATGCCGTACACCTGCACATGCAGAAAGCATCAGTTGGCTTTAACACTCTAGCTGAAGGCTTTCAATCTGAAGATCCAAACATC
>NW_007578162.1:296644-300953 GCF_000690725.1 Stegastes partitus | reverse complement strand
AAAAAAAAAAAAAAAAAAGCATGTGTTGCAAATGAGTAGGCAGTAAATGTCAGAAGACAAATAGGAAGCAAGTGTAGCAAATCAAAAATAATTATAAAGTAATTAAATAGCAATATTTATGAATGTGCAAATTATTACGATGACTCACCGTCGTGTCAAAATAAGCTCTCTGGTTTTTCTGTAAAAGCAGTGACTGTTATCTTAGAATGCAAAAGTCTAAACTGCATGAAGTCGCATTAACAGGTACAACAACAGCTAGCGAGTGCCAAAATCCTAAAAGGCCTGTCATTTGTCCTACAGGTTTACTTTATTACAAAGTGAAATGTCCTTTAAAACACAACTTTAGTGCAATAAAGAGCGAAACTGTAACGGGTTAGATTAATGAGACCATCTAATAATGAATGTAAACCAGGTTTTAACTAACAGGTGTTTAAGAGTCTTTCCTCTGAGTTTATAAAATACCTGCAGCACCAAGCAGCAGCATCCGTTTGATCAAGTTCTGTAAAATTTATTCAGACAACTACATGACATAAAGTATGAAATTCACCAGCTCAATCACAAGTCTTTTCTCTCTTAACATTTTGAATTTGTACAACAAATGTTCCTCACAATATTCCTACAAAAAAAAATGCTCTTCAGCTTGGCTCATTTCATCAGATGCAGTTCTAGAAAAAATAATTATTTGTTTAAATTAGACTGGGAGGCTGGGGTTTAGTTTAGTAAAAGGTAATTTTAAAAAAAATATATACAAAATTCTGCCTTACTATTTTTCATCATAGTTTCATCAAAAAGAGCGATGAGCAGGTGATGCAACAAAGGTTCCCAACCAGAATAACCAGACATGCAGTCGTTGCGTGCTACACAAAGGAAGCCACTCAACTACCATGAAACACCCTGGAGTTTTATTTCACAACCAAACAACATCTCCATTTAATTTCACTTTGTTCGCTCATAAATGAACAATCATGGGGGGAGAAAGAAAACAGTGATGGGCAACGACTCAGAAGTCTGGAAACAGGCAAGAATGTTGATGAAGCACTCCTCTGAAAACTAGAACAATTCATCAACTAGTGTTGTGCATTTTTCATAATTTTACAAACAGCAAAGGCTTCCAAGACAATAACTCAGCAGGAGGCCTGCAGGGGAAATTACTGTAAACACCTTACAGAGAATCTAAACGTCTAAATGAGTCGTTTATTGCATTCAGTTTTTCGGTGCATTGTTTCTTATTTTGTTGAACTGTGCTGATGTGTGCTGACAGCAGGCTGCCGGTTTGTTTGTACAGTAAGCATGTTGCAGTTAATAGCGTCGTCTATCATGCAGAGCTTTTTCTTGTTTCCTGCTTCTTGGGGGATCCTGACAAGACTACAAAGATGGTGGATGTACTGCAGCTGCTGCACAGTGAAATGAATGTCAGTGAAGGTCATTAACCCTCTGAATGCCTGTGAGTTTTTCCCCCCACTCTGGGCTCATTTTTTAATCACAACATAAAGTCCTTCAGCTCTGTGGAAGCAGCACGACCATGACTAGAAGCAGAGGGGACTCAGAAATGTCTTCTGTGCTGCATTATACAGTTACAATACCATTAATCATAAGAAAGACAGACATAAAGCAGAATTTCTTACTTATTTTGAAAAAAAAGAAAAAACATGTCCAAAAGTCTTCCAGATGCTCACAGGTGCTGCTAATACTGAAACAAGTGAGATTTTCTGCTTAAATTTGAAAGTTTCTACCATACGTGTCCCCTATCTGCTAAACACAGTCTGCAGTCCAACCGAACCGTTGCTCGATTTCTGTTAAGTGACTGTCGGTTACAGCGGAGTGATTAATGGATGTTTTTGTTAGTTTTTTAAACAATCTGGTTCGAGCCAACGGTTAATGTTGAGTTAATTTTTAACCCCTCAATTCTGTTCATCCCTGCCTTCACCCTGAGTCAGCTGGGATAGGCTCCAGCCCCCCGTGACCCTAGTGAGGATTAAGCGGTGTATAAATAATGGATGGATGGGTGGGTGGATGGATGGATGGATGGATGGATGGAAGGAAGGAAGGAAGGANGATTACAGTCAAATCATCAGTTATCATTCTCCTCTGTTTACACTGCTTTGTTATAAAGTATGTCGGCCGAATGTGATGACAATATCAGCAACAACGAGGAAAAGCAAAGTTGGTATCATGTAGAGTTTGTTGGCATTTTTTCACAGCAATAAATACTGATAGACATCCTGAAATGATAGAGTTGCTGCAACATTTTTTTGAGGACAAGTGTTTCAGAAACTACAGCAGTGAACAACTTTATCCAAACTGCCGTGAGGAGATGGATAACATTACAGCTTATTAAATGTGCAAGAAATAACATTTTAGATTTTCTCAAGTCTCTAAGTGTAGCCCTGCGACAGACTGGTGACCTGTCCAGGGTGTCCCTGCCTTTGCCCTAAGTCAGCTGGGATAGACTCCAGCCCCCCATGACCCTAGTGAGGATTAAGTGGTGTATAGATAATGGATGGATGGATGGATTTTCTCAAGTCATTAATTGAAGAGAAATTTTGAAAGAAGAAGACAATATTTTTTTTGCCATTTAATTTGAAATTCAATAATCTAGCATTTAGTTTAACTGATGTAACTGAGCCAATTTTCAGAGTCAGGGGCTAAAAACTGTTTTATCTGCATATGGACAAGCTCATTCATTTCATACTGACTGTCGATGTGGCCGACTATCAGTTCAGGAAATTTGCTCAGAATTTGCATCCCTGGTTCAGTGTACTGTCCAGAGCATTTCCTCAGGCACACAGTTGATCCTCCTTCCTGAGTATCTATGTGGTTCTTCCCGCCTTTGAAGCTTTGTCTTTAGTTTTACAGATGGAGTTTGGAGCTTAAACATATGAAAGAAGTTTGGAGTAGAACTTCTGCTTCTTCATGATTAAAAAAAAAAAAAAAATCAGCCAGCTGATTTGGATGCATCCAGAATCCTCACTTTCAAGGTTTTCCAACTGGGAGGGGAGACGCCCCGAAAAAAATCCGGTTCCTGCAGGAGAAGCTGGAGAAGCAGCAGGTTTGCTGCCACCGTCACCTGGACTGAGACTGAAAATAGACGAGAGAATGCATAATTTCTTCCACGTCTTTGGGTGCAGCTTGTGTTCCAGACTGCTGCACAGACTCGGTGTAGCATTGAAATGCTGATTGTGTCCTGGCAGATTCATTAGCTGTCTCATAAATATTGATTTACTGTCTATTAAGCATTTATAAATCCCTAAATAAATATTGAATTAATGTAAGGTTAAACAAGACACCATATCAGCATGCATCATCTTCTCTCCATCCGTCCATCCCTCCCTCCGTCTCGTCTCTCTCCCCGCCGCAGGAGTGTCATCATTCTTCTCTCGGCCTCCGTCTTCCCTTTTTCAACCCACAAATGATAATGTGATTGACAGATTGCCTTCCTCTGCCCTGCGGCCTGTCTGACCTCCGCCGGCCCGTCACCAGGACGAGGCTCGCAGTCGTAGAAAAGGCCAGTGAGCTGGGCAGAGTGTTAATCAGGCTGGTGCTAAAATTAAAACCTGCCTGCCTCCTCCGCTGCCGCTGACATGATCGCGATCGTCTCTCTGGGAGGCGCCGAGCGCCGGGAGGAGCCCGAACGGCTGAAACCTTTCCTTGCTGTCTGTCACCGTCGCTCTCCCTCACTGTCGGAAGCCGCTGTTTATCTGCCTATGAGGCTTGTTTCTCTCTTTGTGCTCCTTCCCATTGATCTGACCTGGCTCTTTGTTCGTCCTCCTACAACAAAAAAAAAATAAAAGATCTGCTCCCTTTTGACAGTTACAGTCGCGTGAGGGACACGTTTCTCGGAGCTCAACGCCTGAACTTTGAAGACTCGAGCACGCGGGGAAACGTTAGCGTGACGCTGCATCTCAGCTTCCACTCTGCTGTCAGTGAGCCTCCTCCTCCGCCTCCTCCTGCACTGCTTTGTTTCCGTGGCAACACTGTGTGGATGTGACTGTCGGCCGGTGCTGAGGGACGTGCAGGGCTTACCGGTTTGGTAGCAAACTGGAAGTTGAGGATGTTAACATTTGACAAAGTGTGCACTGACGTGGGTCGGTCATGTTTACACACAATGAGTTCTGAAGAAAGAAACCAAACAGATGTGAATGAAGTCTTTTGTTGACTGTAGCTGCTTTCTCGGGACACAGCATTTGGATTTAACTGACTCACAGCAAAAAGGCTCATTTGGGCAAACAGTCAGTCTTTATCCCCTTTCAGACACAAAATTCCTCTTTGTTAATCTGACGCCATCTGAACATGTCGGAGTCGGTTGTAT
>NW_007578162.1:291200-293651 GCF_000690725.1 Stegastes partitus | reverse complement strand
CATGTTTCATAGTTTCAAGACTCCCTAAAAGCACCATTTTCCTCGATTTGACCCACAGTGGTCGATCTAAAATCCATCTCATTGGATGCAGGTCAAATTTGACCCGAAACAGCCTCAGTGTACAAACATTTGCAGTACCTCTAAATAAATATAACATTTTAAAATATCTTCATTTTTGTGTATTTTGGGTCAGTGTCATCAAATTTACGGCTTCAAAGAATGACATTTAGGGAGTGTTTACTGCCAAAAGAGGTCAAATGTGACCCGAAACAGTCCGTAAGGGTTAAATGTGACGTGTGGAATAAAGTGATTTGACAACACATCACATTTTAAGCTTAGAATTGATTTTTCTGACAGAACAGCACAACACACATGATCAGGTTAACAGTCAGAAAATAGAAAATCCTCATGATTCTTTCAGTTTCAACAGTTTCTGGCTGTGATAAATGGTGTAATTTTGGCAATTTTTCAAACTCACATGCCTTTCAAAGCCGCCAGTGGGCTTTGGGAGGTTTTCAGGAGAAATCTTGCTGGATTTGGGACAGCAGGCAAAACACTGTCTGTTTGTTCATGCAGTGAGCATGTTTCAGTTCATAATAAAGCCGAGGTTTTCTGAGGATAGCGTTTTGCTCATCCTGACAGGACTACAAAGATGGTGGAGTGAAGCGGCTCGCTGCACAGTGAAGTAAATGTCAGCAAAGGTCACTAAAGGTCCAGAGCTGAATGTAGAAGGTAGATTTAGGATGATAAGACGGGAATTGTAGCCCCGTGTGGCTTTCACAACCTGCAGCTACATCACAAACATCCTCCTCCTCCTCCTCCTCCTCGCTGTATTTCATTCCCTGTCTAGTTAACTCAGCTAACGCAGGAATATTAAGATGGATGGACGGGCTGGAAAGAAAGAAACAGATACATGTAGGAGGGAGAAAAAAAAGATTGAAAATGAAGAACGATGGAGGAGTTGACGGCGTCATTTCTGCAAAGTCAAATTCAAATCAGTCGTCTTCAAGAGAGAAACGTAAGAAGAAAATAAAAGTCTTTCCAGAATCCGTCAGATGAATCGACCAAAGTGACGTGCAGATTGACTAAATGACAAATGGTGGAAAATTTTAAACGGATGACGGTCGTTTTTGGAGGTGCAGCAGGTAACAGGTGTCACCGGATGATAAATTCCTTTAACGATGAAAGATGAGAAGTGAAGAATCTGCTGCTGCTGTACTTCAAGAGAGTTGAGTGATGAAGTCGAGGCGATTAATTTTTATCACTTGTGATGAAGATAAATTGATGAAATCAAAGTGTTGCTGCTGACTGAGAGCAAATCTCGGATGCTGTGAACGTAACACCACGCCGGTGGAGAGTCCCACAAACTTTAGCTTTTAGATCTTTGCTCGTAATTTCAGCCCTCTGGGGCCGTAACTTCTAGCGAGCCGTTGTATTTCTTGTGATTTGTGTGTGTAGGTGAGTGTCAGTGTAGATCTGCTGTGGCAGGACGCTTCAGACAGCAGCCAGACTACCGCTCTGATCCACGGTGTGAACCCAACGCTTAACTCTGCTTCACCGGCAGTCACTGGAAAACACACAACGGGCCACAACATGAGCACAAAGACGCAACAAAGACAGACAAACTGACCACAAAGACACAAAACCACTACTTTGTCTGCAGAAACTTAAAAAGACCACAAAGTACAAAGTGACAAACTGACCACAAACACACAAATAGACTTTAAAGGGACGCAATGGAACATAAAATAAATACAGGGAGGCAGAGAACATTAAAAAAAAAGAGTCACAAAACAACTCCAAAGACTCACAAAAGACCACAAAGAGAGAAAACAACACAAAGAGACACAAAGTGAGTACCAAGACGAAAAAACAAATTTATCTTTATTTAACAGTCACTGAAAGAAGACGCAAAATGATCACAGAGAAAACAAGTAAAAAGTGACACAAAACAACCACAAAGAGACATGAACAACTACAAGACAAACATAGTCCAACTTTACTGGTTACAAGTCAGTGAAAAAGGCCACAAAATGGTTGCAAAGACTAAGAAAACCACCACAAAGACACACAAAATAACCACAGAGAGACAAAACAACTTCAGAGAGATCCTAAATCCCTACAAAGAGACCCTACAGCTACAAACTGAAAAAGAAAACACTACAAAGAGACACAAAACAAGCACAAAGAGAGAAAGCAACTGCACAAAACAACTCCAAGACAAAACACAACTACACACTGAAACAAAACAACCATATAAAGCCACAAAATGAGCGCAAAAAGACACAAAGCAACTACACAAAGAGAGAAAAGCAGGTCAAAGATGAATAAATGACTTCACCTATAACCAGTTCCTGTAAAGGCCACAAAATGGCCACAAAGACACACAAAACTACAGAGACAAAACAACTATACAGAGACACAAAACCACAGAAAGACACAAAATGACCA
>NW_007578162.1:284618-289830 GCF_000690725.1 Stegastes partitus | reverse complement strand
AAACACAAAGAGAGAAAGCAAGTGCACACAACAACTCCAAGACAAAACACAACTACACACTGAAACAAAAACAATCACAAGAGACACAAAACAACCACAAAAAGACACAAAATTAACATAAAAATACACAACGCAACTACATGAGACATGAAACCACAGCAGGACGTAAAATGACAACAAAAAGATGTAAAGCGACTACACAGAGAGCGAAAACAAGGCCAGAGACAAATAAACGGCTACTTCACTGACAACAAGTTACTGTAAAAGGCCACAAAATGGCCACAAAGACACACAAAACTACCGCAAGAAGAGAAAAAAACAACCACCGAGACACATAACTACAAAGAGAAAACAATACAGAGACACAAAATGATCACAAAGAGAAACAAAACAACCTCAACAAGACACAAAACAACACCAGAGAGCGAGAACAACACCACTCTACTCCCCCTTTAACCAACCACTGAAGAATGCCACAAAACAACCATCAAGACGCGCAAAATAACCAAAAAGACACACAAAACAACCGCAACACATAAATTCACCACTGACACACCATCAGTGGTTATTGGTGGGAGAACTGACACCATTTTCACACGTTTGTCCTCGAGGGGTTGATCTGTCATCATCACTTACGCCTCTCGTGGAGTCAGAAACATGAAAAACACACTCTGGGGCGTCAGAGCGACTCCGTGGGGCGGAAACAAGCCCAGTTTTGTCGGAGCAAACGGAGCCGCGTGATGCTCTGATCGCGCCGTGTTAGCAAGTTGTACTAGCATCCTCTGCTGCTCCGCCGTCGGACATTAAATATTTAACAGGCAGCGCTAATTAGAGGAGGTACGGTGGATCAACACGCGCTCACAGGAAGCTCCAGCCCTTCATTCCTACTCTACTTTTAGGACCGAACCTGTTGAGGAGCCGCGGATGGAAACCCTCCTAATTACCGACACACACTCGTGCTCTGCCCACTGAGGCTCTGAATTATTCCTGTTTGATGAGAGCGGCAGACGGCCCCCTGAACTTTACCGCTGCTGGTGAAATAGTCGATTAACGCCGGCAATATTTTTAGAATCAGCAAACAGCACATCAACCGTCGCGGCTCCTCGGGAACGCGACGTGGTGATTTGTCCTCACAGGCGTTGTGGGACGTTGTTGGCTCGTAATGCAGCTGTTAGAGGAACGAGAGGCTTCCTCAGCATCACGTCATGGCTGGACTGAAGCTTTGGGCTGATGGAGATGTCTTGCAACTGCACCGTGGCCAGTCATGATTCCAGCTTCACATACCTACAGTTTAACTCTGATTTCTTTGAACTTCAGAACCTCGACACACTTTTAAAGAAGCACCTTCATCAGACGTAGAAACTATCCAAACTGAAAAAGCAGTGGATTTTAAACTTTCCAACGCACCCCAAAACTACTTTTCCGACTAAATCTAAGCCCAAATTCACAGTATTTAATCAAAACCATTTTATTCGACATGTTTTGAACAAAGGCCAACAGAACACAATTTGCTTTGAACAGATTCTGCAAAAAAAATAAAAAGTCTGTGTTGCACAATGCAACTGTGAAACTATTAGTGCCTCAGCTGCAAGCAGTGTTCACAGAGAGCAGAGAAAGTAACACGAAAATATAGAACAAATTCAAAAAGTAAGTTGGTGTAGGGCTGCAAGGTGGAACGGTGGTTAGCACCATTGCCTCGCAGCAAGGTCACCGGTTCGCGTCCCGGTTAGGACACCCGGGATCTTTCTATTCAATTTCAATTTTATTTGTATAGCGCATATTTACAACAACAAGTCATCTCATAGCGCTTCAAGTGCTGTGTGGAGTTTGCATGTTCTCCAGCGTGGGTTCTCTCCGGGTTCTCCAGCTTCCTTCCACAAGGTCCAAAAACATGTTGAGGTTAATTGGTGATTCTAAATTGTCCGTAGGTGTGAATGTGAGTGTGCTTGGTTGTCTGTCTCTAAGTGTAGCCCTGTGATAGACTGGTGACCTGTCCAGGGTGTCCCCTGCCTTCACCCTGAGTCAGCTGGGATAGACTCCAGCCCCCCATGACCCTAGTGAGGATTAAGATAGATAATGGATGGATGGATGGATAATTACATCAAAACTATTACAACTTATTCTCTTCTTATCTATTAAATATTGGGCCCAAACACACCTGAAAGCTTTGACTTGAAGACTAACGAAGACCAAGGAGATCTGACTACGATGACGTTCACTGGAAATGATCATGGAACTTTTGTGTTCAATTCAAAACAAATACCAAATAAAATCATTTTCGCTGGTGGTCTCAGACTTTTGGACCTTCCTCGTACATCTCATATGACTTTATTACCGGCTTAAAGACTTCAGCTTGTCTGTGGTGTTGGAGAGCAGCTGCTGAGATGTGTATTGTTTCAATTGCTGCAGATTTTTGTGTAACAGAAAACAGAAAGACTCCCATCAGAGCACCAATTTGTCCCGCTGGTTGATAACGTAGATTGTTACGACTATGAGAACATTTGTTTCACCGATTCCTCCCTTTTGTCTTCTTCTGCATAAAGGCGCATTTCTCTTCATTGTCACTGAGTGTTATCGCTGTATCGGAGGTTAATTTGGATTCATTGACTCGGCATGTAATCGCCGCGCCGCCAAGTTTCCCCTTTCTGTAAGGAACTTGCAGTTTATTCCATTTAGCAGCATGCGGTAAGAGGTCGTTTTCTGCCCTGATGCAGGCAACACTTCCTGACAATTATGGTAAAATAAACCGACAGAAAATAGATTTTCGCGAAGCGCTTTACAATATAGCGTATGCAGTGTATTCAGCGTATAGAAAAGGTTACAGTCATTATCTGCTCAGGAGTTATAATTCCCCGAGCTGTCAGCACATTTACAGTGAAACAGAGGAGCACAGAGGGGGGAGGACTTGTCATCCAAAAGTGGCGGCGCTAACGTTAATGCTCGGAGACGGCAAAGAGGCTGGAAAAAAAAACAGACATGTCAATTGGCAGGCATCCTCCGTTAATCACATGTGTCAGTGAGGAGGAGGGCTGCCATTTTCCCCAGACTGCACTGCAGCGGGTAGATTGTAACCACGAGCAGCAGCTCCGATGGGAACGCGGTGATTACCGTTCTCTGTTTGATTGCCACTCGCTCCGAGTCGGCTGGTGATGAAGAGTCCGGCTCTTATCCGCTAACAGGCACAGGGTAACCCTTTAATTAACCCCTAATGAATAAAACCCTAAAGTCACAAACAGCAGAAATTCTTAATCCACATGTTACCGTCTCAGTTTTCTGCTGCTGAACTGTGTCTGAACTTTAAACTCCGCCGGGGATTAAAGTGTCTGAGACTTTCTGTAGCTGCCAGCGCTGCGCAGGAGCTGCTGGAAAAAGGGGAACCAAGTACATTTACTCAAGTAAAATGTGAGCTACTTATACTTTATTTGCCACTGTCTACTTCTATTACATCACAGCTCTGAGGGAAATACGAGATTTTTATTCCAGTAGTTCAACTTCAGCTCCTGCAAAGTGAGCTTTTGCAGACAAAACACATGACAAGCTTGCAAAAATATAAAACAGCTAAAATGATTAGTCAGCTAATTAATAATAATCCTGACAAGAAACAGCTTTTGTCAGTTTCCATGCAAAAAAAAAGGTGCTTTTTTTTTTACCCTATTCTTTGCAAAATGTTCATGTTGCACAGGAATCATGAGTGAACGACTTGTTTCAAATCCAACCACATATTCCCAATTGAATCAAGGTCTGGGCTCTGACTCGGCCAATCCAGAACATTCACCTCGCTGTCTTTAAATCATTTCTGTGTAGATGTAGCTGTATGCTTCGGGTCATTGTCTTGCTGGAAAACAAATCTAATCCAAGGTCTCCGGTTTCTTGCAGACTGCATCAGGCTGTCCTCCAGGATTTCTCAACACTTTGCGGCATTTGTTTCACCCTCTACCTTTAGAAGCCTTCCAGTGCCTGCTGCTGAGAAGCACCCCCACATCATGATGCTGCCACCACCGTGCTTCACATCATGATGCTGCCACCNATACAGAGACACAAAACCACAGAAAGACACAAAATGACCACAAAAAGACATAAAACAACGACACAGAAAGAGAGAACGACACCAAACTCAGATAAATTAGTATTTCACCTGAAACCAGTCCCTGAAAAAGGCCACAAAACGACCATAAAGACGCACAAAATATCCAAAAAGAGACACAAAACAAACTACAAACTGAAAAAGAAAACACTACAAAGAGACACAAAACAAGCACAAAGACAAAAAAACAACTACACACTTAAACAACTACCAGAGACACAAAACAACTACAAAAAGACACACAATGGATGTAAAAACACACAACTACATGAGACACGAAACCACAGAAAGATATAAAATGACCACAAAAAGACATAAACCAACTATACAGAGAGCAAAAACAAGACCAAAGACAAATGACTACCTATAACCTGTTCCTGTACAAGGCCACAAAATGGCCACAAAGGCACACAAAACTACGAGAGAGACACACAAAATTACCACAAAGAAACACAAAACAACCACAAAGTGAAAACAATACTACCTAGACTAAACAACTATACAGAGACACAAAACCACGGAAAGACACAAAATGACCACAAAAAGACATAAAACCACGACACAGAAACAGAGAACGACACCAAACTCAGATAAAAGACAACTTCACCTAAAACCAGTCCCTGAAAAAGGCCACAAAACGACCATAAAGACGCACAAAATATCCAAAAAGAGACACAAAGCAAACTACAAACTGAAAGAGAAAATACTATAGAGACACAAAACAAACACAAAGAGAGAAAGCAAGTGCACACAACTCCAAGACAAAACACAACTACACACTGAGACAAAAACAATCACAAGAGACACAAAACAACTACAAAAAGACACAAAATTAACATAAAAACACACAACTACATGAGACACGAAACCACAGCCGGACATAAAATGACGACAAAAAGATGTAAAGCGACCACACAGAGAGCGAAAACAAGGCCAGAGACCAATAAATGGCTACTTCACCGATAACAAGTTACTGTAAAAGGCCACAAAATGGCCACAAAGACACACAAAACTACCGCAAGAAGAGAAAAAAACAACCACGGAGACACATAACTACAAAGAGAAAACAATACAGAGACACAAAACCACAGAAAGACACAAAATGACCACAAAAAGACATAAAACAAC
>NW_007578162.1:274547-277885 GCF_000690725.1 Stegastes partitus | reverse complement strand
GTTTCTCTCGAAAGACAAAAGCTAGGCTAGCTAGGTCTTCCTGGCTTCCACTGTGCGACCAACGTAACCAACCAACTTGACCCTACTTGTTTTGTTAACACCTGCAGAGCTGTGCATCTGTTGCATCTCTGCACTTCATGGATCCACGGCAAGTAACCAAACTGCGAAAGCTTTACAGCAACAGTGAGCGATTTACGTCTTATTGCTTTGATGCTTTGAAGCAACGACTTTAAATGAATCGTGGGTTGTTGGATTCAGTGCAACCAAACGGATGGAGTCAATAAATGAAGCTGAAAAGAAGATTAAGGCAGTTTTTTACAACACGAAAGCAAAGCAAGGCAGGTCTCACATTTGAATAAATTTCCCAGTTGGCAAAGATGGGAAAGAATTTGACTTTGTTGTGACAAATGTGCAAAGTATTGCTCTACAACGTCAAAAATCGGCCAGCTCTAGGTTGAGGCTACAGCTGGCCTGGACAAAGTAAAATCTCCTTCAAGGATAAAGTAGTTTTTCTTGTACAGAATAACAAGACAGTAAAGCTGACGATATATCCTTTCAGCATCAGCATTGGGTTGTTCACATAGTCAACAGTAAAAAAAGCAGATTAAGTCAAACACGTGATGCTACAACTTTTTGCTGCTTTATACAAAAAGAAAACTTCTTTTTTCCCCATGGCTACTCTACAGGAACATCATTCTCTTTTCTCTTTTAATGCTATATTTCAAAGACAGAGTTTGTTGACATCCACAGGTGCACATCAAAATGAGACTGAAAAGCAAGATTTGGCTGCAAAAAGAAATCAGTTGTATGGAAATATTTCGGCTTCCGAAAGGACGAAATCTGACTTGAACTTGCCGTCAGCGCAAGAAGCAACACGACATGAGTTTAACTGTTTAAAACAGCACCACAAAGCTCTGTATGAAGAGTGAAAAGCCAGACATGAAGCCATCCAAAAGCGAATAAAAATACATATATTTCAAATGACTTTGTGAGTGTTGCACCAGATGAGAAAGGATCCAACTGGGTATTTTTTTTTTTTGGCTTTTTCAAAAGCAGATGCATTTGGCAAGTAAAGTACTCCAATTATTCTAGAATGATGAATTCTTTCCAAATAGAGTTGTTCAAGTCATTTGGTGAAGATTTCTGTATTTCTGAAACATCATGCAGCCCCACAAGACTCTAAATATATGAAATGTAGACTTTATGCACGAGAACAACAAATTCTTATGAATGCTTTGTGCAATTTTAAGACAAAAAAGGAGACAAAATCAGTGGAAGTCTATGTTGTGAACAGTCAGAAAGGCTGCAACGTCTAACAACAACCTCCAGCTGGTTGAATTTCAACTTTAAAGAAATTATTTTTAAAAGACTTTGCACGACTCAAACAACAAAACCAACAGTCTGAACCAAAGAACACTGATGACCTATCGTTTAATCAGTCAAAACAAGGACGATATATTAACGTCTTCTGAGGGAAAATGTGTTGTTATTACACAACATCAACCACATGATGTGAAACTACTGTTCTAAAACTCTGCTGCGGTGCATTTAAATGCAAAAACCCGGCGGTTCCACCTATAATACTGGATAATATAAAGATAAATAATATGCGATTATCGAAATCTCTTTTCTCTTTTTCCCTTTAATATCTTTGGCTGCGTTAAACGTTTGTGAGTGACGCCGCAAATGAATGACTCAATTCGAAATCTCCATAGAGCAGAACTAATTTAGGAATATTGGATTTAAAGCATTTTCATATCAGCATGAAGATGAAGAATTATCCAAAAAACTGACTTTTCCATCTGCTTAATTTATCTACAAACAGATTTCCACTTAAATTTCTTGGCAATTTTGCAACAACCACAACATTATAGTGGTCTGTGATCCCAAATAAATCAATATTTAAACTCAATTGAAGTTTGGGAATCAAATCATTCCTTCTCTCTAAACAGTAACATTCATTTAAACAAGAAAAATGTGATGAGACGCGGTAAGTTTTCAGGAGATTCTGTATTTTTGCTGTCTGCTTTTTGTTTGTTTGCTTTTTATATTGCACTGTTTCTATCCCAGGAAACAACTTTTCATATGTTTTTGATGATAACAAACCTATAAATACTCTCCTCTTCACCTCTCCTCTCTCTGCTAATCTTCCCCCGCCGCAGTTCCGACATTAATAACTTTGGAATAAAAAATTACCGAGGTGAACTGGCAAACGTTTAAGTGGAGAGGCGAAAAGGAAAAAAAAAAAAAAATTAAAAGGCCCCAAAATGCTCTGACTCCCCCGCATGCTGATAAAGTCCCGGCTTCTGCTTTCTCTCCTGGTGTAATTATCCGAACCAGTCAGATATCACGCCACTAAATGCCAACTCCCTTATTAATCACCCATACACACATCATTTGGTCACACACACACACACTTTTGCCTCATAATGAGATGCTTGCTGAAGCCAAATTTGGTTTTAACATTAAAAAAAAAAAAAAAAAAAGTCCCCAAACACACAATTTTTTTTTCTTCTATTTTAACATCTTCTCCTCCTGCTGCTCCATTTCTGAGTTAGTTCACTTCAATGGCGAGATTTTACATTCATGTAGTCATAGTAACAGAAAAAACAACAAAATTGGCACATATGAAATACAGTATTTCCGCGTCTTTGCTTCGTCTTTCCCTTCTCTCTCTCTCTCTCCCCGTCAATCCCAGCCTCTCCCTCCATTATGAAATGACCCATTAAGAGGAATCAATCTCTTTGATGTTGTTTGCCTCATCGCGAAGCTCCGACGCCGGCCGAGCGGGAACACCTGAGAGGACGGTCGTTAAAGGGATGATGGGTACAACGCGAGGCCGTCGGGCGACACTCAAAAAAAAAAAAGCCATAACGACGGAGCGGGCCGTCCCCGAGGGCGTCGTGACTTCAGCGCCGCGGTTAATGACGCGGCGTGTCGAGGAAACGATCCAGTCCGTTTTGTCGACCGCCTGTGACAAAAGCGCGGGAATCTGCTCAGGATACACGAGAGCAGACGGCTGCTGCGCATGCATGACGCAGGAGATTTAAGGCTTCACGGGCAGAACAAAGTGTTTCTGCTGACACACGGTTATACGCTGTTTTATAGGCAGGAGGATACATAAATAAGAACACTAACCTCTGAACGCCAAAACCTGCAGGAAGGTGTGAAAGGCTTGTTGTCTTTACAAAATTGTGAAAATTCCACCATTTATCAGAAACTGTCAAAACAGAGAGAATCATCAGGTCGTGGATGTTCCAACAGTCTTTAAAGTTCTCATCTGTGACGCGCCATTTGATCAGAAAATTTTAGTAAATCACCCCATATCAAATTCAACA
>NW_007578162.1:241633-273010 GCF_000690725.1 Stegastes partitus | reverse complement strand
TCTGCCTTTGTGAAGCGCTATGAGATGACTTGTTGTTGTAAATATGCGCTATACAAATAAAATTGAATTGAATTGAAATTAAGCATGTAAATAGTTAAATATCTATAGTACTAAGGGCCTATTTTGTCCCAGTATTGGTAGCACCTGTGGACAATAAATTACTTCATTTCTTTCTTTCTTTTTTTTTTTTAGAATTTACGACATTAGAACTGCATTAAACTGGAGAAAGGGTATTGGTTGTGCTGTTTCTTTAGAGGTGAAGAACTTTATATTACATAAAAAATTAGTCTAAATTGATTAAAAATGAGAGAGCAGAACATGTCCAGAAACTAAGCTCACAATTACTCATGTGACCATGCAAACACTGCTGATCTTAGCTTCATGCCAGGCAGTGGTTCCAATGACGTTAATGCTGTAACTAAGAAGCCCAGAGCCACATGGGCCTCCAGCATCATGGATGGGGCTTTAACAGGCAGGTCAGGCAAGTCTGACGCTCCACTGTGAACTGTTTCCTGATGCAGGAGCTTGTGGTTTTAGGGCAGCCCGAGGCTTTGTTTCAATCTCAGGCACTGCCCATGCCGAGCTCTTTGAGGGCCATTTTCGAAGGAGAAAAGAATAACGACTCCAGAGTAAGTACTGAAAAACTGCTGCACAGCGTCTGGCACTAATTTGTTAAACTCTGAAAGGATGAACACCAATTTGCTGCCTTCTCCATGCCCTCGTCCAGTTACGCTTGTCCAGATTCACTATGCAGACAAGCACAACCATATTCCATTGTTCTATATGTCTCGTTTTTTAAAGGTAACCAAGCGTTAAAGGTGACCACGTTCACTGAAGACGCTGCCTGGTGCTGCTGTGACTAAAATGGATGCAAGCTTCATTTATGCTGCATCAGATTTAGTAAAAGGTGCAGGTGTGAATCTTAAGGTTCAATAGATTCACAGCGTTCACCAAATTCAGCTGGAGATAATTATAAGGAGACTTCGAAATTCTTCCGAGACGTGTTGCAGCTGCTGCTCACAAACTTGGTTTTATCCTGCTTTTTGTACATATTTGTGTCGTTGCCTGTCAGTTAGCTCGACTCCAGTTGTTTTAAAACACGCTAAATTTGGGGATGTTTTTCTTGGTTCAAAATTTTAAATTGGCAAAAGCTGCAGTTCCTCTAATGACCACTTGGGGCTGGCTCTAAAAGTGAGTCAATCCACATAGATTTCCATGTTAAAATGTCCAACTTTACAGCAGAATTAAACATGTTTACAGGCTGGTACATGAACTGTTTGCGTCTTCATAACAACTGTAAGGAGGAAAAATTTTCATCTAACTCACCTGTTCGGATTGTGTTAAGCCTTCAAGTTATGCATAATCAATAGAGTGGCTGTTCTGACATCATAGGACCAAATCAGCTCCACCTCAGGATTTGCCATCACGGAAGATGACTTACTTGCATACAGTCGATACCTGCGTCATCTACAGTTGCATGTGAGGCGTTTAGGGAACACTGGGAAGTCGTAGCTACACTCTCCTCCTCTAAACAGCACGAGTCTCTGCATGAACATCAGTCTGACTGCACCACCAAGTAAACCGTCAGCCTGTGGGAAGCACTGAGATATGATTAAACAACCGACGTAATGAATTGACTGCAAAGAATGCAGCCAAAGTTGCTGTCAGAGCTTTGATGAATTTTAAAAATGTCTCCAAGAAACTACAGCACCAAGAAGTCCCAGATCATCATTTATCTGTACTTCTATTCCAGAAATTAAGGCACAGTGAAGAGTTTAGTGTGCACCTGAATGAAAGAGTGAGACGGACCGGTTTAAACAGATCATCTGGAGTCCTGGTGAGCACTTCAGAAGCCTCAGAGAAGAATCTTTAGTTAGCGTTTTATCACTCTCACGACCGAACCTACAAATCCGGCCTTTCAGAACGAAGCACCTATAAACTGGCACTCAGACATCCTTTTAGAGCGTACACGCTGGCACAAACAGAGCAAAACCCAGACAGAGGTTACGACACGCAGCCAGGGTCGCAGCAAAGCGTGAATATGAGGGTTGTTTTTTTTTTCTTCTAAGGCCGACCTGAATCCACTGGTTTGAATAGACGCTGGAGGCTTTCAAAATGTACATGTGCACCTCCTGTGTGGAGAAGGGCACAAAAATAATAGTTGTGAAGTAAAAAGCAAAAAGAAAAGAAAGAAAAAGGGTCGTGCGAAGACTTTCTAAAGATTTCTTTAGAGAAGCATTTTGGGGGGGGAAAAAATGGAAGCGCCGAGGAAGACGGAGTGACGGACAGGCAGAAGAAGAGTTGGAACATGGAGGCAGGCCGACAGCAGAGAGATAACAGCAGGAACGATGGCGTAAAGAACAGAAGGTGAAACGCTCGGAGGAGAACAGACGAGTCGACTGTTGTGTCTGTCTCCTTGTTCGGGTTTCAGACCTTCCTGTAATCCAGCTTTATGTCTGCCATGCTGCCACTGCACCTGTAATCTGCTTCCTGCGCTGCTGTAATCTCGCTTTAACTCCACTTATCTTCCGCTTCACGCCGAGGGAAATCTCACCGCTGAAACGCTGTGAAGTGAAAAGGAGGCAACAGCATTCTCCCTCTTTCTTTTTTTCTCCCCCCCCCTATCCTCCTCTTTATCTCCAAATCCAAATGCTTTCCGCTGATAGAAAACTGCCTTCCACTTTCTGCTTTAGCTCTAATTTCCCCTCGATTTCGCTCTTTTACATTATTGCTCTTGTCTCAGGGACATTACGCCGCTCTCATCCTTGGCCTCCTCAACAGTGCTGTTGGTGATCCATGACTCTGGGCCTCTTTTACTGCTGAAGTTTTTCCTGAATCGAGGACTCTGAAATGATTTGAGGCTTGTATAAAATGCGCCTTCATTTAACCGAAGCAGTTTCTGGGCATTTTCTTTGCTCCTGTTCCCTCACTGTGGGCTCATTGTTAACTCCAACATAAAGACCTGCACCTCTGTGGAAACCTTTTCCTACTTGCATTTTTAATTTGTTTTCATCTCCTCTCTGCCTGCAGTTCAGCCGAAAAGTCCCTGAATTTTTGTTACAGTCGGTTACGACTGAGTCAATAACGGCTTCTTGGTTGGACGAGACGTAAAATAAAGTGACTTTGATTAAATGTCTTAGTTTTAAGCTCCACTTTGGTTCAGTTTTCGGACAGAGTCACCTATGATGAGCTCAAGGAAAATGGATGGAAATCGGGCAGTTTATTCAGTTTTTACAGTTTGTGGCTCTAATAAATCATGTAATTCTACTGATTTTTCAAAGATCACGTGTTCTTCAAACTTGCTGGACACATTATCACATCATGTCTCTGCTGTGTGTAAAAAAGTTTTGGTCACGTGACTGAGTCGCTGATGGCTTCCTAGTTGCAGGTTTGTTTTTTTTTAACAGAATCTCATTGACGCAAACTGTGAGCAAACAGGTGATTAGTTCAAGGACCATGGGGAAATCCAACCATTCTTTGTGTCTGTACAGTTTCTGGCTCTGATGAATAGTGTGATTTAGACTTTTTTTTTTTTTTTTGAAGATAACAGGCCACAACATTCAAATCTGTCTAACCACCTTCAACAACAAACTTAAGCATCGTTTTAATGACAGATGTTGCAGGTTTGCACGTTGCGGTAACTCTGACGAGACACTGAACAGAAATTAGCAGCACATGTAGAGGAATTTGAAGCAAAAATGCCATTTGGGATTCACAGCTGACTTTTCCCTTTTAGTTCTTATGCTCACTGACTTTTTATCTCTGCCCTTTCTAATGCAGTTGTTCTACTAATGATTCACTGAGGAGAGTTTTAAAGAGCTCCGACTAAACGAGGCTTCTTGAACCAGGTCGTTGTAAACGCCACGCGGTCTCCTGATAAAGATGCGACCTGCAGGTACTTACTGGATCTGTTCTCAAAGGTTTACCAACACGGGGCTAAAAGTAGTGCCTCTAGATTAGAGGATAGAAGCAACTAGAGCTCGAGTTGTTTTCTTTTGTCAGCGGGTCAAACGTGCCATCGACAAGAAACAGATTCAGCTTCGGTTCATTAAAACCCAGTGTGAACATCCAGGAACCTGCTTTTCTGTCTGACTCACCTCTGCATCTTATCTTTCTTCCTCTCAATCTAACAAACCTTTTCTCCTTCACGTCCTCCATAAATCTCTCTGCGGGTCTCTCTCGCCCGCCGCCTCTCTCTCTCTTGAACTCGCAGCCCCTTTATTCTGATGAATCTGTCTTTCATTACCTGCCGCGCCACCTCCACCACCCCCGCCGCTTCCTACAACACATGGAGGAGCCGCTACATAACTCTCGGGCGTGTCGAGCCAACAGAAAGAGACGTGTGGCGGCGAGAGGAAGACAGAGGCGAGGCAAAGAGGTAATTTATGCATTCTCCTTTGAAGGAGTTCCTGTCTGTTTGTCGACTCGCCAAAAGAACAAGAGACGAAGGGAGGATGTTTTCACAACCCGACGTTTTCTAGAACTCTGCAAAAAGCACAGCGAGAGTACAGAGCGACGGAGAGAAAAGCGCGGCTTTGAAAAATAAAGCTGAGGTCAATGAAAGCCTTTCGGGTAGTAAAATACATCTTACGGCAGCCATAATGGATGCATTTACAGAACAGGATGCCGTTACTTGGAAATTGCACAACAGGTGAATGTGATGAAAGAGATCCACGGCACAAGAGCATTAACCCCGAGAAGCTCGATATCCACTGGCGGGTTTGAAATGTATGTCGTTCTTTTCAAACCCCCAGCAAAATTACAGCATTTATCACAGCAGGAAACTGTAAAAACAGACGGACTCAAACTACTCATCTGTGACATCCCATTCTGTTGGGGAAATTTACCAAATCTATGAGAATTGTTTTAGTCTTCTTCTCTTATATAAAAAAAAATCACCAAAAAAGAGCCATTTGCTCTAAACAGATTGCAAATTTTAAAAGAAAATGTACCTTTCCAGCTACGTTTTGTGAATAAAAAGACTGAAGTTCCCTTTAAGATGGTGGCGACACAGTTCAGGTCACGGCTGTATTTACTCGCTGAATCGACCATTCAGTGCTACAAACTACAAAAGTGAGTGTGGATATCCAGCATGAACAGACGTGCTGCCCTTCACACTTCACATACGTGCTGAACTAGAACCTCGTGCAGGAAGAATATTGTAAAGAAAGAATGTTTTTGTTCATGACCTCGAGGGATTTGGAGAAACTCGATGAGGCGTTTGGTTCCTAGGCAACCTTTAGTGGCTGTTGTATGTTGATTGTGTTTACAGCTTTTATTCACTGCACCTTAGAAATAAAAGTTATTTGTAAAATAAATAAATAAATAAAAAAATTTTTTAAAGCAGAGCAAACCTGTAAATATTGTCTGTATGAAAAAATTCTAATTTTATAAATGATAATTAGTTCTTCTACAATGTTTGAATGCAAAATTATACTATTTTTACTGTATTTGAATGCGCAAAAAATAGTTTAAAAATATCTGAGATTGGAAAATGGGTTAGAATGTAAAATAGGTCAGTTTTTAAAAGTTATTTTACAGATTTTCTGTTTTGTTGCAGTAATATCTTGTAAAATCACTCAAAAAAAATAAAATAAATTGCATGTTGACTGTAAGAAAAATAAATAAACAAACAAACATACACAAAACAGGCAAAAACTAAACAATGTCCACATCAAAAATCTGAAAGTTTTACAAATACCAATTAGATTTTATTTTATTTTTTACAATGTGCGACACTGTTGTACTGGATTTAAATCATCTAAAAATATCATTATTTTGCAGATATTTGTTTTTATTTTCACAGTTTAAGAAGAATTTTCTTGAATTTGGATTCAACAATACCATATTTTTTCTGGCACTCTTGTTGCCAGATTTTTATCGTTTTTTTTGTTTGTTTGTTAATTTTGGGTGGTTTTTTTTTGACTGATTTGCTTGTACAGTGTGTTACAATAATACACACGTAGCATCAACACCATTTTCCCAGAATGTAAAATAAAAAACTTCGTGACTTTACAAGTTGTTATTTCACGCTGAAACGTGATTCTTGGCAGCACAAACAGACCTCACCAAGACATCAGAAACGTGTCATATGTTGTGTCAATTCTGCGCCGACTCTTGACAAATCCGAGTTGAACTCCTGAGATCACCTGGTAGAGACGCCGGGCGTTAACTCAATCAAATCCAGCAGCCTGTCAGCAGAGTCAGCAGATGTAGATGTTTGACACCGGCTTTGTGAAGATGTGAGCTTTACTCGGAGCAGCGGCGGAAGAGGAGCGAGCGTGGATAAGATGCCGGGATACGACTTCCTGCCGGGGGGAGCTGTGTTTGTGTCGCAGCCCGGAGAGACTCCTCTGTGGCGGGGAGGATCAGCGGATAGACGAGGGCTCAGCTGGTCTGACCGCTGGCACCGAGCGCAGGGAGGGTGGAAATACAAAGGACAGATGGAGGGATCAGAGCGGATGAAGGAGAGAGAGGGAGGAAAGAGGATAGAGGGAGAGGCAGAGCGAAGAAGAAGAGGAGGAGGAGGAAGCAGTGGAGAGATGCTCAGAGAGCAAGAAAGGAAGATAAAATGCACAAAGAGCGGAAGAAGGGATTTACTGACAAGAGCAATTTTTAGCTGTTAGCTGCGCTGGTTGGTCGGCCTCCTGCTTCCATCCACAGCGTCGTACAGACAGCAGCTGTCAAAACTTCTGTCTGCCCAACACTCGGGTTTATCACCACAGACCTGCAGCACGATGAGATTTGGCATGCAGCTGTGGCTTCTCTTCGCCTTCCTGTATTTTAGTGAAGGTTTGGTCACAAATCAAAACACAACAGCCAGCTAGGGATCATGTTAACGGGCTGCTCAGGGTGTCCGCATAGCAGGAAACGAGGAATCCAAGAGAGAATAATGAGGATCTCAGTGGTAAAGGAGCACTATGGTGTGTTGATATTTAACACTGAACATTAAAACCAGCCACTAGGTTTAAAAGGCATGTTGTCTTTAAAAGAATATCACCAACGTGACACCATTTATCAGAGACCGAAACTGTAAAAAACTTTTAGACTGTCTGTGAAGTGATCCATCAGAAAACCAACTCTGAGCTTAAAATTGTGTTATTTCTTCAAAACCACTTCATCCGTCACATCTCATTGAAAAAAAAAAAAAAAGTACCACTTGAAGTAAATAGATTCTGCAAAACAAACGCATTCCTCTGAACAACTTAGAGGTTATAAGTGACTAAGCTGGGGCAAACAGTCATCCAACAAACAAACAAACAGACTTTCTGGTTGAACTGCAGGCTGTGTATGGAAACAAATTACAAATCCATCCATCCATCATCTATACACCGCTTAATCCTCACTAGGGTCGCTGGAGTCTATCCCAGCTGACTCAGGGTGAAGGCAGGGGACACCCTGGACAGGTCACCAGTCTATCACAGGGCTACACTTAGAGACAGACAACCAAGCACACTCACATTCACACCTACGGACAATTTAGAATCACCAATTAACCTCAACATATTTTTGGACTGTGTGGGAGGAAGCTGGAGAACCCGGAGAGAACCCACTCTGCACGGGGAGAACATGCAAACTCCACGCAGAAAGATTCTGGTGCCCCCACTGGGACGCAAACCGGCGACCTTCTTGCTGTGAGGCAACAGTGCTACCAACTGCGCCACCTTGCAGCCCAATTACAAATCTAAGATGTAAAATATCTACCTTACTTAGAGCCACCACGTTTCCAGTACAGGTCCCACCTACAGGCCCTTATAAAAACGTAGTTGATTCAAATTTGTTTTCATTTCCTGCACTAACCTAACTGCACAGGAGACATTTCAGAGTTCTCTCTCCTTCTAGTCATGGTTGAGCTGTTTCCACAGAGGTGCAGGACTTTATACTGCAGTGAAAAATGAGCCCACAGTGAGTGGAGGAAAAAAAAGCCAGAATAAAAATAAATATCAAGACTCTCATGAAGTGCCTGAGGACTTCTTTGACCAGCAGGTTGTCTGCGCTCGATTCCAGCAACTTTCTCCCCTGAACTGAGTCCGTAACATCACCTCAGTGCTTCCTACCATTTGGAGACATGCAGCTCTTGCGGAAAACCCCATTAACCAAATGCTCAAGTGTCACGCCTTGTTTCCACACGACTCCGTGTGTGTCGGCGAGCCAACCAGACGTCCATTCGCTCCTAAGGGAACCTCAGTGTAGCTGCGAACTGTAACTGTGTCCAAACCCCCGCGGCCCGCTCCACTTGTTCAGGGCTGCAGAATTCACCACTTTTTCCGCTGTTATACAGACCGGACGTCTCTCATCGAAGCCCCGAACAGCTTCTCTCATCCCTGCTGCCATGTTCGCGCCAGCCGAGACGTTTCAGCTGTTAGTCTCCATTATTAAAGCGGATGGTGAGGCTTGTGTAGTGCTTCATTGTCCGGCTGGAACACAAGTTCGCTGTAGCGGCATAATGTTCCGCTGTGACAGCTCTGTTTCAGCGGGCGCCTTGCATTTTTCATACAGCTCTGGAATGGACACTTAAGCAAAATCTTACATGCCGCTTGTCAAGCAAGTGGATAGCGTTTTTAAAACTCTCTTTGGTAGGTGAAAAGCATCAGTGATTCCTCTTTGGAATCTCATACAATCTAATACAGTGTAACTCTGACAAAGACATCCAAAATCATCCTTTTTTTTTTTTTTTTTCAACATGACATTCAGATCTGGCTTTGCTCTTGTCATATAGAGCTTTGTGATGCTGATTTGAATGGTCAAACTAATCAGACGTGTTGTCTCGTGTGATGGAAAGACACTTTTAGTCAATGACATCCTTTCTGTAGCCAAAGTATTTCCATGCAACTGGTTTCTTTTTGCAGACAGTGTTTCTGTCCTGTTCCTCCATCACATTCCTGTGTGTCAACAAACTCTGTGTCTTTTTAATGAAAGTTCAAAGAAAACTCCTTTAACCCTTTATAGGGAACTCATCAAAATACTTGGAACTTAGAAATGTCAACCCTGGAGTGTCATTGGTGGCTATAAGAGGACATTTTTAATTTTTTTACTTTTTAAAAAAGTTTCAGATTTAAGGTGCAAATCAAAGTCAAAGCAGTTAACATGTACGATTCCTGATCCATCTAGTGTTAGAGAAAAAAAATCAAACTAATATGTGGATAAATTATTGTAAAAAAAACCAAAAACAGATAGAAAGATGAACAAACATTTATTTCCAAATCACCAGTCAGACTTAGGAAACTTATGACACTTGTGTCAAAAATCACTTGGTCCGAGGCTGTAGTGACTGTGGTGTGATGTCACCTGACCTTCGTCGATTGGTTGGATGAAGTCACGTGATTCTGCCCCTTGCCATTTTTAAAGCTTGTGGAAGTTACGGTATATGGTTCCTTGTCCGATAGGAAGTTATGTTCTTTCAGATAGACTTCTCCTTTGGTTTATTCATGGTGAATTAAAAACTGGGTGAGTTTTCGTTGTACACACTGATACTGAACCGATATACAGTGCAGGCCCTTCAGGATCGATCTCACCACTATGTTTATCCAACAAGAAGCCTCGCACACCAACGAGAGAGTTTTGCATAGAATCCGGCGCAACTCGTAGTTTTGGCTGCATTCATGGTCTTTGTGTGCATCCAGACACCAACTGAAAACTTTTTTGTGAACAGGAAGGTTTTGATGTCACGCTAAAATACACAGAAACTTAATCACATTTGTTTTCAGTGTTATTCTATCCGTTTGCACTATGACGGATAGGTTGGTAACCATAGCAACATGAATGTAGTGGCAGCCGCCATTATGGGGTCATTTGATCTCAAATCATCAATGTTTTAGAGGAAAATTCAACTCATCCATCTCTGATATAGCATGAAATATGAATGTTTATAAAGAAATTAGTACAATTTTAGCTCAATGCATCAACTGTTTTCTGAGACTACATAAAAAAAAATAAATAGAAAGCTGGTCAAGCTATTTTTAGCACATTTTTGTCGCACAAAAACTAAGCTTGAACGACAATATCTCAGGAACTGATAAAAGACAATAGAATGAAATGATCACTGTTATTTCTTGTCATGCCATCGATGCAGAATGTGAAGTATTGTTCAACTTTAGCAACTGATTGAGCCGCAAGAACAACAACAAAAAAAAAAATAGGCTAATCCAAGAAAAACAGACTTCTGGAGTTATTCAACAATGCGGGCATAGTTTTCCTTTTCAGACACCACTTTTTAAAACTTAATGAGCACATTCAGTATGTAGCATCTTGGTCATAAACTATCCATAGTTTATGATCAAGCAAATCAGAGATCATTGAACAGATGGTTTCAGATGGTAGAAAGTGCTGACTTGCATCATCTACAACCAAGAGAACTGCATCTAGCTGTTGTTTTAGAAGCTAAACCCAGTGTTGGGCTTCCACACACGACTGTAAGGACTCCACCATGAGAAACTCTAGAATCAACATCAAGTATTGGCAAAGCAACTGTGGACAAAGTAGCAGACGAGCATCAGTGGATTTGGAGTGTTGGCCTGAACTTCCTGACGGTCTTGCAGGGTGAACAACGTGTTTGACCAACGGTTATGTCAGACACCAACAGAAAAGCCACATTTCATCTCTGTTTGCCTTCCTTTGGTCTCTGCAGCTGCAGTGTTTCAGATGTGAGCTGCTTCAGATGGCTGAACAGGTGTGTCTGTGTGTTTAAAGATGAGGGCTAACCTTTCAGCAGGATGGGAAGTCTTTGAAGTCGGCCTGTTTGCTGGAGATGTGTTCTGGTATCAAAGACGGAGGGTTTTGTCTTCTGCAGGGAGGACGATGCAAGAAGCTTCCAGCTCTCCCTCTCTCTCTCTCATTTTCTCTGCCTTTTTTCTTTTTTTTTTTTCTCTTTACATCGCATTTCTGTCATTTCAAACATTTCTCTGTCCAAAACATCCTGTCTGCCTCCCTGTACTGCATCTCTCTTGTGTCCCCACTCTGCCCTGTCCTCTGCCTCGCCCTCCTTCCCCTCTCTGCTCGGTTGACCCAGGGTAACGGAGACGATGACAAGGTGTGAAAGGTTTCCTCGGGGCTTCAAGTGACAGCAGCAGGACGAACAGTCACCCAGATGGTGACTGCTCTTTGCTTCGCCCAGAGGCAGCAAACTGCTCAGGCTCGCCACAATAGAATAATATAGAACAGAATAGACTAGACTGAGCTGTTTGGAAACATCTCAGATTCTGCAATTCACACAGTAGAAGAGAAAAGTGCACGCAACAACCGAGATAATTGTGTGCAAAAGCGCCTAAAAACCTGGATGTCAACACACACACAAGAGTAAATAACCTCGCACAAAGTGTCGATAACCTGGATATTAGCTCATAAAAGTACCAATACCCTGAAAACGAACACACTGAAGTATCAATACTCTGCACATTAATGAACAAACACGTCAATAATCTGAAGATTAACTATCGATACCCAGATATTAACCTTCAAGTGTCAATAACCTGGATATTAACACATGATGTCTGAATAACCTGGATGCACAAAAGTGTCAATAATCTGGAAAATAATGCACCAAAGTGTCAAAAATGTAGATATTAACACACCAAAGTGTTAATATTCTGGATATAAACCAACAAATATGTCAAAAATCTGGATATTAGTGTAGAAAAGTGTCAAAAACCTTGAAAACAACACACTAAAATATCAATACTCTGGATGTTCATGCAAAAACGTGTCAACAACCTGGATATTAATGCATGAAACCAGATATCAACCCACCAAAGTGTCAATAATCTGGACAATAACACACCAAAGCCTCACTAATTTGGACATTAACACACAAAAGCATCGATAACAACAACATTTTGCCTTTGTTGCCAGAGCCAAACTCCCTCTAAAACAGGCAGGTGATCCAGCTACGACTGCTCCATTGGTTTGTACCTTCAGCTTCTTTGAACTTGACTTCAGTCTCATAACTTTTCAGTGACACTGCAGCCACATTTTTCTTCTGAGCTCTTTTAAACATGTGTTTGTTGCTTGTGCAGCGTCTCAAATACTCATGACCCCTCGTTGTCCCTGCACTGACCACCTCCATCGCAGCCAGGTTTCATCTTTATAAAGCAAAACAGCACTGCAAAAGATCAGCTCTCTGATTCAGGACCACACATGCAAGTGGGCCAATTTAGTTGTCAAAAACTCATCTGAGATATATAGATGCACAAATGAGTCAGATTTTGGCCCCTCTTGCCTGCAGTCCGAACGCAGCCTAACACACTTGAGTCTGTAAACTTGGCAAGGGAATACAGTAGTTTACAAAGTGAATCTAAGACAACATTAACTTTTTCTTGCCTCTTAAATTGCCAATTAAATTCATGATCTGCAAAAGACTGGTTTGCAGGAAGAGCGCTTAAAAATGTCCACTGAACAAAGTGAAAAACTGCAGAGAGATTCCGGCTAACTCGCTTTAAAAAAAAAAAAAACCCAAAACACTGTGGTGCTACAAGGTTTTAATTAGCGTACTGTGACTCCAGTGTGAGAGGTTTTAAACAGCAGCGCCTCACATTAAGGAAGAAGCTCAGGATTTAGGAGTCTTTGTGTGTTTGTGTGTGTTGTTGAAGTTGTTGTTGCAAATGAGACATCCATCACTTGAAAAACGCAGCTCTGCCTCTTAGAAAACGAGCGCTGACGCAGACGTGATTCATGGAGGAGTGTTATTGAAGCTATTAGCCTCAGCTCGCGCACACATACGGATGCACGAACGAATGTATGCACACACGCAACCACAACAAATAGAAACACGCAGATGCTCAAACACACACACACACACACACACACACAGAGGAGAATGATCGTGCGCTAATGTTAAACTAAATTACATATAATTATGCAGCCAAATCTAATTCTCAGTTACAGATGGAGGGAAAACACCATATGCCTCCAAATCTGAACAATTAGTGCAGATCTGCCACCAGATTTCACGACACACAGATCTTTGGTTTATTTTTTATCTTTTTTTTTTACCCCCGAAAGCTCGTTCCTGACTAAAGATTGGAGGGCTTCTTTCATGTACACAAGCTTTAAAACCTTCTGAACATTGGCATGTCTTCATAGCGACTACATGAACATCACGTCTGATTACAGAGCACGCTCGTGTCCTATTGCAGTCACTTTTAAAGGTATTTTATGGAAACCTTGTACGTTTTCTTCGCTAAGTGGTTTGGCTCCGCTTCGATAAACTCTGATATGTTTGCACATTTCGGTTCAGCTGAATTTTTTTCCACTCTTTTATGGGGTTCTGAAAGGAAAGCAGACTATTGACTACTATTATGGCAACAAAAAAAAAAAGAGATTTCAGTCTTAATCCAAATGCAAAACTACTTTTACATGCACCTGCTAATAGCAAATGTTGTAAAAAGCAATCCATATACATGGTGCAGCCAAAAGGTTAGGGATCATGCATGCAACATGTGTGAGCAGTATCTGTCATGAGTCTGGATGTTGGACGTGACATGGTGCTATCAACATTAGGACCTATGTCAGACGTGTTTTTGTGATCTCTGGTAGGTGAACATTCAGGATTTCTTCATGGAGCTCAAACTGAGCAAACATCAGATTCTGTGAAAGTTGGATGATCATCACCATCACCTCCTTCATGTGGAGGATCATCACTGGTGATGAGAGGAGGGTTTGCAGCTACCACCACGAGAAGAAACAACAGTGGAAGAGTCGCAGCATCCAAAACAGAAGAGGAAGCACCAGGTTGATGCTTCCTGCTTTCTTCGATACGTACGTAGTTGTGCATCATACATTCAGAGTTGGACTGTCGAGGCAGAATTCATCAGAGAGGAGAACATTCAGTGCTAATAACCTGAACTGTGGTGTTTTGGCGTAGATGGAGCTTGTTAGCCAGGAAAGGCAGTTTCATCTAGGAGAAGGAAAACCCCGATCTCAAACCTCTGTTGTCTTGCGGCTACATCCTGCTATGGAAAAGACTTAAGGAGTAAACCTAGAGGCAAAATCCGGAGCCGGAGTCCTGTAGGTGGTCTGCTGCTGAATCTCAGCACACCTTCAGCAACTCCTGCAACTCTGTCACTGCCAAACTGTACTGGTCTCTGCCTTTCCTTTGGATCCCGGTGGCAGCGTGGAAAGGGGGGGGCTCTCCCACACTGACCTGCCCAGGCCTGTTTTGACATGGAAGTGCTCCAGTTTACAATGCAGTGATTGCACACAAGTCTTTCGGCCACGGCACCACAACGCTTTCTACCCTCCCTACTCACCAGATTCAACTTCCTGTGACTTCTTCCTCTTCGCCAGAATAAAATTCAAGCTCAAGAGTCACCATTTGAACACAGTTGAGGAGATTTAAGCTCATTACTGATGGTGCTTGATGTGTCTATGTAACTGGACTTGCAGGAAGCATAACCCAGGTGGTAAACCTGCTGGAAAAAGGAGGCTGCTGTGATGAGGATGGTGGTCAGATTTAAAACATCCATATGTCCATTCTCTTCTGCTCATCCAGAGTCAGATGTCAGTGGCAGTAGGTCATCCAAACATCCCTCTTCCGAGCAGTGTTTTCCAGTTCCATCAGGGGGATCTTAAGGTGTTCCCAGGCCAGATGAGATAATGAAACCCCTCCAAGAGTTCAGGATCTACCTCAGGGTTTCCTCCCAGTTGTACAGGTCAAGAAAACAACCTGAGGCATCCTAACCCCAAAGCCACCTCAGCTGGCTTCTTCTAAAGCAACGGACTCCCTCTGGATGTCTGACCTACTCACAGTATGTCTAAATTGAGCCCAGTTACCCAAAAGAAAAAAATTCATTGTATCCTAGGGGGCTTCCCAGAGCTCATGACCACAGCTGAGGTTTGGATCCACTGGAGAGTGGGACCACCTCAGCTCCGTCTTTAAACCAGGTACAGTTTTGATTTTTATAGGCACAGTGTCAGAATTCACATGTTCTCATAAAGAAGCTCCACACTGTTGGATGTGTGATGTTGTTGCCCAGAACAGCTTCCAAAGACCATTTATGAAAAGCGAAGATCTCTGGTAAGAATTAAAAGGTAACATGGATTTTATTTGTTGTTCCAGATGTTTGCTGGACCCTTGAGCTCAAGATGGTGCCACGTTTGTAGAATAGATGATTAAAAAGAGACCTGCATACATACTGTAGCATGTTTTCATGATCTAAGATGAGGCCTGGCATGTAAATAAACTCATAAACATAAATAGATGGATCACATTTGCATTCTCCGCTCCAGTGAGCTCTTTGAAATTGCTCACAATCCAGCGATGTTATTTTCAAGAAATGCTTCTATGCGTAATTAACCACTGATTTTTAACTCACTTATGAAAAGACCTTTGAAAATAATCAGAATCACTCAGCCCTAATTAAAATCCATCATTCTTCCATTAGCGCTCGGTTTGCAAAGATGCGGCCTCATTTAACATTTCAGTCAGGGTGTTCTGTTTTCGCTTTTTTTTCTTTTTTTTCTCGTTTTTATTTGTTTGTATTCAGTTTAGTATTGCCTTTATTGCCCCCTTAACACGTCTTGCCTCTCGTTGCCACGGCAACCAGCAGTGCAGGTTCAGGTTTTTTTAGTTCATTCAGGTGCAAAGAGGAATCATCGCAGCAGGGGACCCGAAAACAAGAAGCAGAGACTGAAGGAAGGAGCCTGAGCTTTGATGTGAGCTTTCTGGACACCAGAGGTTACATTTTCAGGTAAATCCCACCAGAAGCCGCCGCGATCATGAACTCATGTTCCACCTCCCTCCCTCGCTTTCTCTCTCATCTGTGTCTTTAACCTTCACAGATGCTCCTCTGAATGGAAACTGTAAGAGTGCAGGAAAAAAATGACCTGCATCGCTGTTTTTTTTTTTTTTCCCTCTCTTTCTTTCCAGCGCTCTGCTGCTGCTGCTGCTGACGTCTCTCTCTGTTCGGATCTGTTCAGGTCAAACCCGTTTTGGATCGACTCTGCTTGTCCTCGGGTTCGCACAGATTGGATCTGATTGTCCTTGAGTCTCTTTTGGACCCGCTCTCGTGTTTTTGAAAATTAATTCAGACACATCGGCTTCCAGCAGGTTTTAACACACGTCTGCTTTGGACCGAGCCTCGGCTGAATGTACATTTTTTGGGCCGTTGCCTGTGTGGACCAAAAACGTCTGAAGTTAATATACTTCTAATCCAGTCCAGTCACTTCTAACCAGGGACGCATCAAGCAGATACCACATGTATTGTAGTAAAACAGCTGATGCTATCAGAAAAGCTTTTAATTAAATAGATTTAAATGAAATCCTTTTTTTTTTTTGTCTTTTTGTACTGCACAAAATGCAGATCTTTGTTTTTATCCCTTTTTTTCTTTTGCTTTTTTACAAATATTTCTCTTGTTCTCTGTCGTTTAACATGTAAAGCATTCGTTTGATTCTGATTATTGTAAATCATGTTGCATAAATAAACTGGATTTGATCTGAAGCTGTGTGTATAATGCTGTTACACTTCTCACACACAGTTTTTTAAGAACAGTATCCACTTGTCGTGACTTTTAGACTCTGGATGTTCTGCTTTGATACAGAACTAGTCCAAAGCAATTTGTTTATACATTTAACCAAAAAAATCATCATCTTTCCCAAATCTTTAGTAGTTTTTGTTGCCTAAACTACAGATCAAGAGTTTTGTACACCCTTCATCCACCCTGAGCACCTCCTGCTGACTCCTAATGACATCCATAAACACTGAATATGAACAAAATCCAGCAAGAGCTTGTGCTGAAACCTTAAAGTAATTTAGCATAACTGGGGATGGTAAATATTACAGTGTATATACCTTGTCTTTTTAATCTATAGTTGCTTTTCTTACGGTCACTTTGTTGCTGTGATGTTGCAAATTTCCCCTTGTGGGACTAATACAGGTTATTCTATTGTATTAGCAGCTCGTGTTTTTGACAGGGACAAAAGAAAAGTGCTTTTATTGTTTCATGAAAATCTAATGAAGCAAAACATCATGAGTAGGTCTCCGTGTCTTATTCAACAGGAAAAAAATTAAAAATGTGGAGAATATCTGTCACCTGTACAACACTCACACCTGCTTTGTGTTGCCAGACTGAAGTAAATATGTGTAATCAGGTGATTTGAAAAGTCATTTCTTTGTGGTAAAAAGCTGTACCACTGTAACATCCCGCCTATAAGCCTCAGTTTACCTACGGTTATTATTTATGTTATTTTTGAACACTTTTTTTTTTACATATAAATGAAACGTCACCAACATTTAAACCTGTAATACAAACCACTCGTCCTACACTATAAGAAACGAAACAGAACATCAGATTTCCATTTTGGCTTATGTGTTACCTAATGTTGTCCCCATGTAGTGTTGCGCCATTAACTCAGAACCTTGCACAGTCTTTGGGGTATTTTTGTCACGTTTTTACTCACTGTGGTTCATTTTTTACTGCGTTATAAAGTCTGGCACCTCTATGGAAACAGAACAACCATGAATAGAGGTGGAGGGAACTCAAACATTGTTAATATAATGAAACACACAGCCTGCAGTTCAGCCAAAAAGTCCCGTAACTTTCTTAACGTGACTTCTGATTGCAGCTGAGTCACAACAGCTTGACGGCTGTGTGAAGGAGAAATGAAATGAAAAATACTTTATTTATCCCAGAAGGGAAATTCAATTATGTGCAGAGTTGTTAGTTTTTTTTTATAAAATCTGGTTATATCAAACAATATATTTTTGCTGAACTTTTACAAAAGACATGTTAGAGAACAAATTCAAGGAATATTAGAAATGTGAAAATTGTGTCCGTTTCTTTTAGTTTCTAACGTCTATCAAACCTGCCAGCGTGTTTTGGGATTCAAACAGTTATTAAATAGACGGGTCAATCTGAGAGGTAAGATCTGTGAAGAGCTTCACTCTCCTTCACTCCAGCGGAAATAAAAACCACCAGTTGTCTGTCTCTGACTTTATTTGATTTCCAGATTGCAGCACAGCCAGCGTCTGCAGGTTACTGTAAGTGTTTTATTTCTGCATTTCCACCTCACCGGGAACCCCGAACCGGAGAACGAAGGCGCCGTAGACGATGCCCTACTTTGCATCCAGGATGAAGCTGTAGGGGAGCGCTGGGATGAGATGAGAAGTAAAAATGACAGGAAATGAAGTTCGGAATAGAATGAAGAGGAAAAGTGGGAGCTGTTTTGTTGGACAAGAAAAAAGAGTCGGTAAAGACTTCAAGGTGGACGTCTCTTAAAATGTAACGTTCAGACTACGAGAGTCAGGAAAGTGAAGAGCGACGAGGCGGACAGAAGAGAAAACTACAAGAGGGATTCGACTGCAAAACAGACGAAAATAAGAGCCGAGATAATAGAAGGTGAAGCAGAGAGGTGAGAGAGGAAGGGAAAGGATGTAAAGCACAAAAAGGAAAACATAAAATACAAAGAGAGAGCAACTCCAGAATAGGAGCGATGAAAAAGTCTTCATTTTCACCGACAAATCTGATGTTTTATCTTTAGTTTCTCCTGTTTTGGATGCATTTTAAGTGACAATAGAGAGCCCATGTTCAGTTTTGTACACAAGCCGATCTGAACCTCAGCAACAAAGAGGGAAGAAATGTGTTGAATTTCTAAAAACCGCTGCATCAGTCGGACAATGAACAGGCCTACAGTGGCTTCACCGAGTTTGCAACAACAGCAGCAGCAGCAGCGGTTTGGTGCATAAATAGCGATGCATTTGATTAGTGTAAAGCCCACAGCAGAGCACGTGGGCGTTCAAGCTGTGAAATGAGTATAGCTAATGAAAATATGCATGTCTCCTCTTTGTGGGCTTAATATGTGCATGTGTAGCAGATTCTGGGCTCCGCTGTCACTGCAGACGCCCCCTCTGTCCAAGATTTATGTGTCTGGAGAAAAATAGCAAAAACTACAACACCAGCGGAAGAGGCACGTGTTCGAAATCATGGCTCAGAACGACGGGCAGCGCCGCTCGCTGCAGACAAGATCGATGGACTTTTTGCCCCCCTGGTGAGGAAATCCACAGACTGAAGGGAAGTGACGGGACGGCCGGTGAGAAAGAGAGTTTCTACACACCTCCAGCTGCTGATGTTGATTGATTATTGTGTTTGCTCCGATTGTTAACCCTGTAAACCCCCAAAACCTGTCAGCAGGTTTGAAAGACAGGTTATTTTTTTAAGACTCGTCAAGAATTACACCATTTTTCAGAACTAGAAACTGTAAAAACAGATGACATGATTGGAATCTGTTTGACAGTCCTTAAACCTATGACAAAAACAACCCAAATCGAAGCATGCAATCATTATAATGCATCAAAGTCACTTTATTGTACATGCCTCATTTAAAAAAACTTACCAAAAAACATTTTTCCTTGACCTAAATTCAGTAATAAACAAAACAAGCTGTGCATCTTGGCTGAAGTGCAGGCAGTGTTTGCACAGAGCAGAGGAGACAAGCTTGGAAACGGATTCAAAATGTAAGCAGTAAAATATTTATAGTATATAGTGTTAGTAACACCTGTGGCCATTTAGCAAAATGCTGCACATTTAGATTCCACCTTTTTTTTATTTTTTTGCAAAATAAATATATATATTGACTTTTGTTTTCCCTTTTTAATGATTCATGGCATTAGAACTGTTTCATACTGCCTAAAATACATTTCTGAGTTCTTTCCACCTCAAGTCATGGTTGTGCTGTTTCCATAGAGGTGCAGGACTTTATGTTGCAGGAAAAAATATGATGTGTGACAGGAGCAAAGACAAACCCAGAAACTGCCTGGAGGTCAGAGGGTGAGATGTAAATAAATAATGAGTTTGTAAAGTCCAGATAGCACCAAGGCGATTTTTTGTGGTTGCGTTGCGTTAAATTCCCCCGCCCTGCGTTACATCATTTTAAATAAAATATGCATTAAATGATGCTCCATAAAACAAAACAAAACAAAAAAAAGAAAATATAAATTACTCTTGTTTCTGTTAACTGGTTTGAAGCCAATAACCATCGTGTCATTGGAAGGGGGAAGTGACTGTAAATAAAGAGTAGTAGAAGCTGCAAACAAAACCAGCTGCTCTAAAACCTCAAAGATGATGAAAAAAACGAGAGAACTTGAAAAGAAAAATGGAGGGAAGTCTTTGGGGATTGATTTCAGTAGGTCAATCTGTAATGATTCTTTCATGTCAGACGGTATCGAACGTGTTTCATGTCGTCTGGAGTCTCTCGGAGCAGAATCAGCTCGACAGTCGTGAGTCGAAAAAGTCTGGAAATGTGTTTCCATCTCTGATTACGTGCATCAACTCTTCTTTAAAACCACATTGACAGGCGGTCACATAAACACTATTAACCTCAACATAGGCGATGCCGGTAACCATGGTAACTGTACGTAACAAAGATGGCGACGGCCTCGAAACACTCGAAAACGTTTAAAAGAAACCACTAAAAATAAATAGCCCGAACAGTGTCGACAGCAGCACCAAATCCTGATTCCGCCGCCGCTTCTGTCATCCCTCCATCCGTCAGTCCTCCCTCCACCCTGAAGACGTCCAAGGACACCACCGCCCCCCCCACCCACCCAGCACCCACCACCAGACTGTGATGAGAGGTGACAACTCCTCTTCACTGCACCCACACAGGAAAAAAAAAAAAAAAACTGCAAAAAAAAACAGCAAAGACAGAAAAGAGGCAGAAGTTACCTCATGTCACCTTCGTCTCCTTCACTGCCTCATCGTCCTCTTCTGTTCACTTTAATGTTCTTATTTTGGAGACAGAAAATATCCCCTCTGCTGCTCTCTTCAGGGCTTTTTTTTCCTGTTTGTCCGTCTCTTAAAGGAGCAGTCCTACATTTTTAGAATACCAATGTCGACTCTGTCCGCCTGCTGTCGTCTGCCACGGCGTTCATAAATCAAGATGTTAATAATAAATGGTACCGAATTATTAGAAGCGGTAAAGAGTTTCATTTGCTCTCGTTTTTTTGTTTTTGTGTGGAAAATGGACTTTATAGTTGTTTTTAGAGAAGGTGAGTCATTTTATTCAAGACTACATGTTTTGCTAAAATAACAACTTCAGTGTATTTAACTCTCCTAACTATATCTACGCCTGAAATTGTGATATTTCATTAAGATCACTTTATTCTACATGTCTTGTTTAGTT
Source organism: Stegastes partitus (assembly GCF_000690725.1). NCBI lineage: Eukaryota > Metazoa > Chordata > Actinopteri > Pomacentridae > Stegastes > Stegastes partitus. The sequence continues at coordinate 251,898 of NW_007578162.1, read as the reverse complement.
TGGTAGAAACAAAGTTTGCATTACAAAAAAATGTTAAAACAAATTTAAAAAAGAAGAAGAAATTCTGCACTACTTGTGCAACCGGGAAGCCAGGAGTGACTCAGGTTCTGGGAGTATTCGGCTGAATTGCAGCTGTGTTTTAATACAGCACACAGGAAACAAGTATAGAAACAAATTAAAGTAATAAAAAGTTAAATAGCTACATTATGTTAAAGGTTTTTAACCAGTTTTGTAACTAAGCTACTCAGCTGTGAACACTTGGACAGATGTTGTACATATCCATTCCAGTTGTTTCTATTTTTGTAATATAAATAATCAAAGTAATTCAACTTCATTTTTTTCTTTTTCATTTTACTTTTGTCATACTGCACAGAACACGTCATTGCATTATCTCTACTTCTAGCCATGCTTACTTCCATAGAGGTGCAGAACTTCACATTGCAGTGAAAACTGAGCTCACAGTCAGTGAAAATGTGACGGAAACAAAAAAATGCTCAGAAATTGCTTTGACTTCAGATTCCAGAAAAAGCCAACAGTGACTTGAAACATGTATTTATTCACATTTAACAAAAATGGGCACCTTTTTTGTTGCTTAAACTACAGACGCAAGTTTGGATGTCTCTGTTGTGAGAGAGTTTTGTACACCCACCATCCACCCCGACCTCCTCCTCATACTCTTCATTTACATATTACCCCAGAATGTAATCCAGCCTATTCTGCACCTAACTGAGAAAGCAGTTTAGCTGTGTATAAATGTAATTTCACTTCCTGACTAGAGCCTGAAACAAGTTGCCAAACAAACCCCAGAAACCCTCGACTGCGAAGCGCCGAGACGACATCGCACAAGCCCGAAAACAACAAGCCGACACCCTGAGAACACACAACAACACTTGTTTTCACTTTCACTTGAAACACCTGCGGGAGGCGACGAGGAGGAAGAGCAGCAGCCAGGAACATATACAGAAAACTCATGCGTCGATTCCGAAACACCGACTAAACCCGGTCAGATGAAAGCTGCTCACAGCCACTGAGAGGGGGCGTGTTCACTTTCTCAGTTATAATTATCAGAGATGGCATGATGGTGGCCTTGGAAATGAGGGTTTTAGTCTTAATGGCTGGAAATAAAGGGAACTGATGCACTTTGAATCAGACCTGACCGTGAGCTGAGGCGGACAGGAAAACTCGGTTCGGTGCTTTCGAAGGTTTGAAGCCCGTGTGAGGACCTCAGAGGCAGCCAGATGAAGTAAAACACCTGCTGTGCATGTAGATGTAAGACAGCACGCCGCAGTGTTAGCACAAGGGGTGAGCACAGGTCAGAGCACACACACACCGAGACACACGAGCAAACAGCATGTCATGATAACACTGGTGTGAATCTGCTTCTGTCTGTGGGGATTACAGAGTGTATCATTTACCGTGAAAAGGTCACTGTACTTAGAACTGATTCACACACACACACACACACACACACACACACACACACACACACACACACAGCCGAGTTTCATCACTTCAGAGGACGTTACAGTCACTTGCATTCATTTTAAGAGACCATAAAGAGCTTGTTTGCCTTAAGCTTGTGAGTTTGTTTTATTTTGTGACTGATGTGTCGTCAGGTTTGGATCCAGAGCGGCGCTGACAAACTTCTTCAACCATGTTCATATAATAAGTATAGGTTAGGAATAGAAATAAGACATTAACCCTCCGTATTCCAAGCACCTTCTACTACTACTACTGGTTTTTAATGTGTTTCCACACAACTTGCAGTTCAGCCCAAAATATCTTGAAACAACATGTACACCATTTGTCCACAGGTGTTGTCAAATACTGGGGAACAACATGGATGTATTCATAGATGTATTCATATCCTCCCATCAAAGAAGGAAAAAAACAGCTGTCACTGAAATAAGGTGAAATTGTCAAAAGTAATAATAAATTAAAATTTTATGAAAATCATGACATTGCTTTTGAATTGTGGTTCAACACACACACACATATATATAAATAACAAGCATGATGGGACCTGTAAACTAATATTTTCTAATATTTTGTTGAACAACCCTTTGAGGTGATCACTGCATTAGGTCCACTGCTCATCAGCAAATTGCTCTAATTTGTGTGGGACAAATTATTATTATTATTATTTTTAATTATTATTCTTTTCAACCGTAATTCAAAAGCAATGTCTTGTTTCACTGAATTATATTTAGCAAATTTTTATTTATTATTACTTTTTTCAGTTTCTAGATATTTGAGTGAGTATTGTGAATTTTGCCTTTTCTTTAATGGAAGGGGATGACTATATCTGAGGTCGATTGTACATACTATAGACTTTTTAACTACTACACTGTTACCCATTTAATGTCATACTGCTTTATAGAATATTCCGTTTCTAATCATAAAATATCAAAGTCCTGAATCATTCCCTATATAACCTATAGCAAAACAGCCGTTTATCGTCATAGAATAATGTCATAATCCTGGTTTTTGTCACAACGATACTCCCCAAAATTGATTCCAGGAATAACTTTTGCCTGTTTAAAGTCACGGTCGGCCTAGCTCACGGACCGAGTGTCGGTCATGCGTGGCAGATTATCACACCCTGGTCAGCCGCAGAAGGCAACGTGTTTGTTTGTTTGTCAATCACCTGCTCACCTGAGATCGGCTTCACTCAGTTCCTCACACACCGTCTGACATTAATTAGGGCACATCGAAGAGAACTGTTGCAGAGCATGTCGTCACTCATGACTGCACTGCTGAACATCCAGATTTTTAGTTTGTAGTTACACTTTCTACAATACAAAACAACGTGTTTATCTACATATTTTCAACATTGCATTTGGTTAGACTGACGTTTTTTTTTTGACAGGTGTGATCTCGAGCTCTAACGGCTAAAATATTCCAGGAGAGACCCACAGGTATGATCTCGTTCATTAGTGGTAAGACACCTTTACTTCCTTGTAAATGTTTGTTGATCGTAAGTAGACAGTAGGCGCAGTTTTAATGTTCGACCTTCATGTTCATACACGTTTTCTAGTTTAATATTTGATAAAAGTTTAAAACAAGGCTTGTTTTCTTTTCCTAAATACTTTATTTCCCAAATACATGCTCATTAGATCGGCCATGTAGATTGTGCTGGTCCAGTACGTAGGCTAGTTTTCACACCTAAACTCCCCGCCATCTTGGAATATCCCGGATATAGTCAGAATTTGTTGCCATGGTGATGGCGACGGGCATAGACACAGCAGCCCCTTCAGGAGACAACGACAGTGAATGTTTTGAGTTTCTTGCCTATTCTAGACGTTCATTCCGCAAAACTTGCGGCCGGGAGACTTTGCTGAACATCAGGACAGTGATCAGCGCTGGAATTGCGGCGATCAGTTGTGATTTGGACATGCTACGCCAACACGGACTCCGATTGGAGGCAACGTCGGCAGTTACCCGAGAGAGAAGGAAGCACAAACGGTACGAACTTCACTGGGCGTCAGGACAGTGAACGGCGCTGGAATTGCAGCGACTACATTTTAAATTAGTTTCTATGCATACACAGCCTGCAGTTCAGCCGCCAAATCCAGACGTTTTTGTATGACGTCACTGCCCTCACATCCTCACACTTGCACCAATTTATTCTTTTTCACAAAAAGCTGGTTAATGCAAAAAAACATTTTTAATGAGACACAAAATAATTGGATTTTGGTTTGCGGATGGAGCAGACGTGTCCCGATGAGTAGTTCCAGGATTGATGGAAAGTAGAAAATCCAACAGTTCTTTCTGTTTTTACAGTTACTGGTTCTGACACAACTGACAACTGGTTCTGGTCCTTCAAACCTGCCAGCAGGTTTTGGGGGTCATAAATAAATGCTGATGAGATCAAGACTCAGAAGTCGAGGCCCTGTTTGAAACAGGCATTTCCTTTCTACTGATGTTTAAATTCTAAAAAAAAATATAGCCAATTTCTGACCTCTTTTTGTGTAAAAGGGGCCATACACCGGCGTCAAAAAAAAAAAAAAGTATGAATACAAGAGTAGTCTATTTTTACAGTTGGCAGCACGGATCTGTGCAGAACCTTTTATGCTGCTCTTGCCTGCTGAGATTGATTATAGTGGAAGCGATGCAGCTACATCCATGACCAGTTTGCATATGTGAAAGGTTCGGTGCGACTGCGGCATTAGTTTTATTTTAGACAGGGCTGCTCGCTGTTCCAAAAGCAAGAAAAATGTAGCTTATGTGGACGCTACCTGCTGCGGTACTTGACGAATGGAAGAGTTTCGCTATAAAAACAACAGCACCGTGCTACTGAGAATGTAGTTAAGATACAAACACTGCTACCTGTAGAGGCTACTGGCCAACACAGGCTGACCTTAAACCAAGTCTGCTCCCTGAAATTCATCATGTACTTCATGAGGATTTGCTTTTTGTTTCTGGAGGGACTTATAACAAGTGTGTTTCCTTCCATTTGTTTTATTGTCATCTTAAAATTGTGCATAAAAACCCTTTGTTGAAATGTAAAAACATGAAAAATAAATGTTTTTACTTTTAAGGCTGCACCAATAAAGCGATTGGAGACAGATTTAGTAAATAAAAGATGGAGTACTTAAAAAAAATGACTTTAATATGATTAAAAATTATGTTTTTCTTTCTTTGCAGCTCGACTGCAGCCATCTTGTTGCTTCCTCTTCTTCTGTGGTGTTTTAACAGCACAGAGGAAAGACTTAGCGCCCCCTGCTGGTTGGGATTTTACCTCAATCTGTGTTTTCCATTAACTTTTTTTTTATTTTATTTTTTTTAAATCTGCACAATATTTGGAAGTAAACCAGCAACACAACACAAACTTGGACAAACTCTCTCAATGCAGCCACAAAAACCAGAAAAACAAGATAAATGCCTTGTAACGACAGGAAAGCACGCACGGATCGATTGTTGTTATTGAGCTTCACAACTCAGTAACTCAACAAAATGACAAAAACACAATCAATCCCTTCAGATGTTCTCATCAGTAGGATTTGGTTTGGTCGTCTGGGCTCATTTTGATAAGCTGCTCGGCCTCCTTTTACTTTATTTAAATGTCATCTGGATGTGAGAGGTGACAGTTTTGAAGCAGAGTCACCAACACCGAGCACTAATGTTGAAAAGAAATATTAGTTACATGTAAAGGAGTCAAAACAGCACAATCTAAAGAAAAACTCTAACATGAAGCTGACACGAAAAATGAGTTAATGTCCTGCTTAAAACAAATGGATTAAATTCATGCCACTGGGTGACTTTCCGCTATTGTTCCCGCTCAGACTGTTGAGCTCGGCCGTCCTGATCCGCTCACCTCCCTCGAACACGACCTTCACGCTAATTAGCCTCAGTCACTACATTTCCCAGAAGACACCACAGAGCGGCTGAGCTCTCAGCGGCGTGAACATGTAAAGGAGATCTGCCGCGTTGCTCGTGAAGCGTCCCGGGAGATCCAACTGCCTGACCTCGTCATTCGCTTCTGGTTAATCACGTAGCAGCTAAAACGACGCTACGGCTGGATTAAACACTGCTTTAATGAGGATTCCTTGTCGTTTTGAGGAAATTCTCAAAATCTGATGCAATGATTTGATGTTCAGAACAGAGCGTTGCAGCAACACGCCTGCAAAACTAAGCTGCAAATTGTGTTTAAGCAGCTAACGTTAATCCCAAACGCTAGCCAGCTGATGGTTAGCTTTAGCTGTGAAGAGCCAAGTGATAACATTCATCACAATAAAAGGCTTCTTTGCACTTGATATCGGTAATTATTGGTCATTTTTATGACCTATTTTTAATAAAGGGCAGCAGCACAAAGTTTGAATTTGAATTTTAATCATTTTAGCCCATTTAACATCATTTTAATGTTGACACACTGATGGAAAACAAGCACAATATATAATATTAAAGGAATTATTTCACCTTGACAGGCATTAAAGGAAAACCTAAAGTGGCAGTTATCACCAAAACAGCTCCAGTTACATGGACAACATCACCTAAACCTGAATTAACCTGAAATGAATCCAATTATAGTTCCAGACTTGAATTAACACGAGCGTTAAATAAAGCGATCTAGTAAAACGTGTGTAATATTTTGTGGCCCGAAGCGTTTCATCAGAACTTTCCTGACAAGTCGTTCTGCTCTCTGTGAACCTGCGACAAACATATAGGAAGACGTTGGGTTTCTCTTTTTTCTAACTTTGTTGAGAAAATGTAATTAATTCAAAAGAAGAAAATGACACAACTGAGATTAGTGTTTGTGTTTCCGCCGCTCTTTCTAATTAAGCAACAAGCTCGGCAGCGTTTGTGTTTGCGCTCGGAAAAGTGATTCGAAGTACGTGCGTGGTTGCGAGATAAAGTTTCTAATTTACTGAGTTAAATAAGTCTTTGGAGTTGCAAACTTTCTGGGGACGGGTTGGGTTGAGGTTAAAGTGTTGGTGATCGCATCAACGAAGTGAAAACTCTGTTTTAGTCGAACTGAAACAAACTTGAGGTAATTAGTCAAGTAACTTCATTTCTGGATTTTAAGTCCACAGAAGACTTTCACAAGCAAATACTGGACCAAGACGGAACAAGTGCAGAAGTACCGAGACTCAAGAACAGAAATCTAACTTGTTTTAAAGCACAGTTAGACTTTACTCGTTTTCATTTTGAAGTCTGTTGAAGAGAACAAAAAAGAAACACGACAATCGCTGCGTTGAACTTCTTGTATGTGCAACAGATGTCATGACAAAAACAACCGTGGTTTTACAGAATCTCTACAAATGCTTTCACAAAGTGACTTTACAGCTGCACTGTGTTTGGCTCTGTGGCTTTTAAACATGATAACTGAGCCGTTATGGCTTCATTTCTCAAGAAAATATGACGTTTGTGAATATGTATTATTAGATTTGTGTTTGTTTTACACATTTAAATCTAATTTACACAACTGCACTTCAAAAAAAGAAAAAAAAAGTTGTTGATTAAATTAATATAAAGTTATTGTTTTGTTTGTTTTAAGCCACTACTTTATAAAGAAAAAACATAAAAAAGAAACACTACAGAGGAAAATCTATTTTGAGGAACTTTATTTTAAATGAATGTATGTGAAGTTAAAACCTTCATCGTTCTGATAATTAAGTAAACAACACTTTAAATAACATTAAAGCTCGTTAGAACAACTTTTTGAATAACAAATTTAAACACGTGTGTTCATGCTAGCAGCATTAAATCATCATTAAAAATAGAGAAAAAGTTCACTCTCCTAATTGAATCTAGTTTGTCCAAAAGACAAGTTTTGATCATGAGCTGATTTATTCTGATTCTGATCAAACGCTTTCGGAGCCTCGTCATGTTTATTTTCTTTTCCACACACTGTGTTTCTGTGACCACACTCCACTTGTTAGCGGGGATGAGCAGCAAAGCCCAGAGTTAGTCAGGCCCTGGGGATGAATTATTAAACAGCACAGGATCAATACGCTCCCACGTTATTAGTTCTGCTATCTGTACTGGAGAAATTAAGAAAATAGATTTCCTATTTATTACCGCTACATCTTTCACATTGTATCACCGCTTTCAATTTGTCTGAGAATTCACACACGGATTAGTGACGACAGCAGAGAGAAGTAAACGTTTAAAAGTGTGATTACACTTCGCCGGAGCCGACGCCAGTGATGCTCGACGGCACAAGTGGCTCAGCGAGACGGGATTCGTTGGGATTCTGCTTTTTTTCCCCCTAAATTTAAGGGCCAGTAAATATAAATGTGGCCTTTGCTGAAGCTGTTCAATCATTTGGATCTGCTGTAAACAGTTTGGTTTGTGTCTTCACCAGATTTCACGGCTGCAGGAGAGATAACTTTGGACATGTTGAACTCTTAAAACAGCTTAAAGGGTGAAATTACTAAATTAGGACTGAAAACATCTGAAATTCTCAGAATTCTGCCAAAATATTTTACAGACCTGAGCTTTAAGTTACAATCAACAAATAAGTAAACTCTAAACAAACTCTAAAATGAATGGGACTGGACCAAGTGCAACAAGTTTTTGGCCTGAAGGGACACAATCAGTCCATGGTTACATCCAGAGAACGTTTGTCACGTACAGGCAGAGAAACGTAAAGTTTGACGACCTCACTGGTAGTTTATCTCTCCTTAAGCTAAAGCTTAACCTGCACTGTGAGAAAGAAGTCTGTGAAAAAAGAAAAAAACATGTAAATAATGTATATTTTAAGGTAATTTAAATGTAGTTAAACAGCAACATTTTGTGGTTGAACAAATTACTGTTTGTTAAGTACAGATTATTGATGCAACGTATTATGTGCAGGTTTGGAATGTTTTTCTCACAGTACGGTAAACATGGATCATTTACATTTCTTCTGACTTGATTTTTTGTAGTTTAACATAACCAGATTATTATTTTTTTTTTTAACCATTTCTCAGATCTTAATATTTTTAATTGTTGTTTTAAATAAAGCACGTGAGGTAATTTTTTTTTGTTTTTTTTTGCTGATTCAAATTTCAAATACAGTAAAAAAAAAATCATTTACAGTCCAATGCTGTAAAACAATTAATTAAAGTTTTGATGTAGACAGTCTTTTTCTGTATTCTATTTTTACTAGATAGTATCTGTAATTTAACAAAACAGAGAAAATCTGTGAAATAACAGTTTAAAAACTTATTCTGTATTTTTCTATCCTTCACATACATATAACATCAAATGCCTGTAAAATATACAAATACTTTTTTGTCAATTTAAATGCAGTAAAAAAAAGAAAAAAAATGTCATTTTACAATCTATTATAAAAGAATGATTTAGTATTTAGAAAATTACAGATTTTGGTGTGGCTATTATCTACAGTGTTGGTCTGTTTTTGTTGTTGCTTGTATGATTAACATGCAATTATTATTATTATTATTATTATTATTTTCCTGTGATTTTTACTAGTTATTACAACAAAACAGGGAAAATCTGTAAAGTAGCAATAAATTGTTCAAAAAGATACTGCTGAAAAGTTTTAAAACTTAGATTTTTATTTTATTCATGGAGGATCCAGTGACTCGTGGGCTGCAGACAAACTCTTCATTTCACTATTTGTCCCCATGAATGTTGGTACTTCAACTAAAAAGTGAAAAAAAAAAAAGATAAAGCAGTGTCAGTTCTGCTCTTGATGTGCTTCAAAAAACAACAAAAACTGCAGATGAGCGTAGCAGGAGTGTTAAAATCCCAATGACACCCATCCCTACTTGAAGGTTTTGAAGAACGACATCCAATAAAACTGCCATTTCACTGCCAGTTTGACCACACAAACAGTCAAACTGGTCCCGGCATCGACTGGGAACCTGAACTGGACGCGGCGCCTCACATGCTGTCAGACTGAAGCCGGCCGTTGTGTAACGACGGTGCAGAGAAGAATCTCACATAACTGTTGTCATAAAGCTGGATTCATTTTTAGCTTCGACCGGCGACTGAAGTGGGATTATGCAACAACCACACACACACACACACACACACACACACACACACACACACACACACACACACGAGCAGTGGATCTGCAGTGTTTCACAGCGCCTCTGGTCCCAGACTCCAATCTCATCTTCACCAATCTTCTCCCCTCTCTCTCTATTTCTGTCTCCCCCCTCTCTCTCCCTATGTCACTGTCTCTTTTCTTTCTTCCTCCTCCCTCGCCTCGCCTCGCCTCCCTCGCTCCCCATCCTCTGTTGCCACGGCAGCAGCGTGAAGAGGGATGGAAGGATGAAGGAGGAGGAGGGGGGAGGCGTCACAGGAGGACCGGGAGGTGGTGGAGGGCAGAGAATGTCATCTCAGTCATGTCGATGAGCGGCAGAAAGAAAAGAGAAAAAACCACGGTGCTCCCCTCCCTCCTTTTTTACTTAATTCTTCTCGTTCTGAAGTTCAGGGACAGTTAAAGGTTTATTGAATTTATTTTTATAAAATGAGAAATGTATTCTGGCTGCTCCTTTTTTTTTGGTTTGTTTCTCGCTGTGTCAATGTCATCTGTTTTGATGCAAACTAAAACAAACAAAATGTTCCACTCGTAGCAGAGTCTGAAAGCTTTGGGCACTGCAGCTCGTTCTTTTGTGTAAGTGAGTACTCTGGACTTTAAATCTGGCCTTCAGCAGACCACCAAACATCCAACCAAGTATTCATGGTCCAAACACAACAGGATTAAGTGTGAAAGCAGCCTCACAAACACTCGCCTGCAACACTGGATTAGAAAAAGAAATACAAGCTAACCATATGAACTCCAAAACCTTTCTGAGAGGGCTGTT
>NW_007578162.1:214110-240643 GCF_000690725.1 Stegastes partitus | reverse complement strand
TTTCCATTGGGGTGCAGGACTTTATGTTGCAGAGAAAAATGAGCCCACAGTGAATAAAAAATGTGACAGGAGCAAAAAATCAAATGCAGTGAACCTGTACTTATCACCTGTGTAATACATAATAAAACAAGACGTGTATTCAGACAAGCTGAATGGTTTAATATTCTTTTTGGCTGAGAAAAACTTCAACAAATCCTTTTCCGATCTGAAATTGCCCGTATTTGGCACATTCACAGGCTGATGATTGTATTTGGTGGCTCTAACAATATATGCTCTGATGCTTTAATATTAAAAAAAACACATTTTCCATTTGTCTCCACCTGAGTGTCATAAAGAGGAATCTCATCTTGAAATCAGGTTATGTTATAAAATGTAGCCGTCTGTCTGGTGGAGAGGTGCAATCATTTTTGAAATTTGTGACAAAAGGGCTGTTTGTCATGATCGTCTGAGAGGAGAAACTCCTACAACAACCACAATGCTTTGCAGTCAGTTCCTTCTAATGCGTTTCTGCAGGTCAGTGCTGCTGGATTCAGTCTGTGGTTTGAAGGAGATTCTGTGAAATGTGCCTTTTAATACGAGACAAACTCAGTCACACAACACTGATTGAGTTCGTGGCACTGTTAAGGGTTTTTAAGGTTAGTTTGGTGAGCAGAGATTTTGTCATTTTGGACTGAGAGCAGCCTGTTCTTATTCCCAGAGTGTCAAATCCTGCTGTCAAAGCTGCTGGAGCCTCTGAAACTAAGGTTTGCATCACTGTCGGACCAGTTTTTCCTTTAGTTTCATTTTATTTTGACTTAAAGAACCCATATTCTGCTCATTTACAGGTTTGAAATTGTATTCTTGGGGTCTACTAGAATAAGTCAAATGCTAAGAAACACATTATTTTCTTCATACTTCACATTGCTGCAGCTCCTCTTTTGTCTAAAACACTCTGTTTTATCTCCTGTCTCTTCAAGGCCTCCCGCCAGAAAAGCTCAGCTGATTGGTCAGCCTCCCGAAAGAATGTTGGTTTATAACTCCAGGTTTCTGAGTACAGACCGATAATAAGGTCTACCAGAAGCAGTTCCAGTCATGAAATAATGTTGAACTGAGAGGAAGCTGCTCATTCTTTGGTTGAAGCCAAACTAGCTGCTAGAAAGGTGTTATGCAAATGTGCTACATGATGATGTGCATAAGTAACAGAAGAAAAGCCTGGACTTTAAACGAGACATGTAATAAACAGTGTTTTCCTTTGATGTGGACTTTCAAACTTTTACATGCGCAGAAAAACACAACTATTTAACACAGTAAAGGAAACAGAACAACACAAAAAGCAGAATAAGGGCATCTTAAAAACCATAAAAATAAAGAAGTGACGGAGATAAATGGTTTTCATTAAACAGGGATGAAAGATTGTTCAAGAAAAGAAGCTTAAGAAACTCAAAATTTAAGTATCAGATGAAGACTGGAATATATTTTGCTGACGACGAACCGCTTTCTGTGTGTGAACTTTTCTGTTTGTACGTCTGTGGACTTCCTCCTGCGGGAGTTCATGCGTTTGTGTTATGTGTGTCCAGTTTTTTCTTCTTTCAGTTTTGTGTCTTCGGGCTACAAGCTGATAATGGCAGAGTTCAGATGGAGGACAGAAGTTGCCTCAAGAACTCAACACTTTGAGCTTCCAGTGAAACCATCGTTACTGTCTGTCAAACTGTCTTTGAAGTTGGTGTTTTGTTTTTTTTTTTTTCCATCTGCTGTTTTTCTCAGAAACTTCAGTTTATGACGACAATGTTGCTTCGGACTGAAGTTGTGTCAAAAAAGTAACCGTAGAGTTAAAATGTGATGCTTTGGAGTAGGAATTCGGCTACTTTTGCAATACTAAAGCAAATTTAGTGTGAATAAAGTCAACCAGATCTTGTGTTGTTGCACATTAGGGGTTCTGTCTGGATATCTGTCATGAACCTGTATCCGGGCCCAGCGTGGCCTTTCTGCTACATGCTGCAAGTGTTTTCTGACAACAGCTACACTCAGATTGTCCTCTCACCCACAACGCAGCGTTTGCTCCACACAAGACTCACTGGGAGATAAGGGGCAGACAGCTGTTGGCACATTTCCGACGCTACCTAAATGCAACGCTGGCTGCATAATTCTGCAATATTCATAATGATCTCTGTTAAACAAACTGCGAAACATCTGCATCCAACCCATCGCCACGCGGCTACGTTTAGCACTTTCAACAAAAAAGAAAAAAAAAACAGAAAATAACATTCACTTGCAGCCAACGTTAGCGCCTAACCTTGCCAAGGTTAAGGCCTCCGTCTCTCCAGGGACTTTAAAAAAGTTATTCATGCCTTTATTATCACTTGCACTATTGTGATTCTTTGTGTGTAGGCATTGAGCTGTTCAGCGTCTGCAGCTGGTACAAAGTGCAGCTGCTTTTCTTCCAGCAAAAAAAAAAAAAAGAAAAGAAAAAAGAAAGAGTGATCACATAACTCAAGTATCGACCTCCCTGCACTGGCTTCCCATCTGCTTCGGGATTGATTCTAAGGTTTTATTGCTTTTTTAAAGGTCTTAAATGGGTTGCCGCCACCTTATTTAGCAGAGCTCCTGCATTATCATACCCAGGTGAGAGCAGAGAGGAAGCACATGTTCTCGGTGGCGATGCTGCAATGATTGGTTTGCCAGAGCTGGAGAGGGCAGCAACCGTAGCCACGGAGACGGAGTAGCTACGGCAACTAGAAACTTAGCCTTAAAGTTTGTGATGCTCCAGATGAAGAAACTTCAGAGGAAGGATAAACGGCCAAGGAAAAAGATGGACGGCAAAGTATCCATCACAAACATGCAATGGCAGTGTGATTAGTCTCAGTGCCAGAAGGGGGAGACAAAAGTTCCACATTGCAGGTTTGATAATAATCCATCCAAAGTTTGTCAGGATAAAGATGTCCGGGTGGACTGAGCAACAGATGCACGGCTACCTGGCTAGAAATGAGAAGCTAAAGAACTCAAATCTACAATGAAGAGAATCAACACAATCAAACAAAACGTTCAATGTTAAATATTGCTTTCAGTTTTCACTAAAACACAGTTACAACCTGTTGGATTCATGCCATTAGATGTCATTATTTTTTTAGTTTATTTGGCAGGAATCATGCACAAAAACATGGATCTAATAGGAGAAGAAGTGCACTGAAGTAGATTTACTACCAACGCTCTGGTGGCTTTTTAAGGCACGTTATCTCTTTTAAAAAGACTAAAATGACATTGTGTATTTAAGCTAGAAACTGAATGAATTGTCTGATATTTAACTTTTCGACGATCCTTATACTAACCATGTGCAATGTGCAGTTTCAGTGGGGAAATGAAACAAAACTAATCTTACAATTGTAATTTTTTAAAATCAAAATCACTTTATTCCACATGTCTCAATTAAAAATTAGCCAAAAACAGTCAGTTTGCATGAGCCAGATTTTGCAAAAAAATTACATAATTCTGTGCTGCTTGGTCTAAATTGTCCGTAGGTGTGAATGTGAGTGTGCTTGGTTGTCTGTCTCTAGGTGTGGCCCTGCGATGGACTGGCGACCTGTCCAGGGTGTCCCCTGCCTTCGCCCTAAGTCAGCTGGGATAGGCTCCAGCCCCCCCCCCGCGACCCTAGTGAGGATTAAGCGGTGTATAGAAAATGGATGGATGGATGTGCTGCTTGGTGCAACCGTGATGCCATTATTAGTTCAGGTCTGACAGTCAAACAAAAGCTTTTTCAGCTGAACTGCAGGCTGTGTCCACACAGAGCCAAGAAGAGTAAGTACGGAAACAAATAAAAGCTGTAAGTACTAAAACGTCTACAGTATGTAGAGTCTTTTCTTTTTCCAGTATTGGTAACATTTGTGGCCAATTGGAAAACTATTGTACATGTTGATTCAGTTTTTTGAATTTATAACATTAAAACTGTGTCTTGCTATAGAAAAGACATTTCTAAGTTTTCTCTCCTTCTAGTTATGGTTGTTCTGTTTCCATAGAGGTGCAGCACTTTATATTGCAGTAAAAAAAACGAACCCACAGTGATTAGAAATGTGACAGGAGCAAATAAACACCAGAAAACTGTCTGGTAGGAAGTATAAAACACAAACAGATATCCAAGGTGCTACACAGAAATAACCACTGATCTGTTTAAGTCAGATCTCCATGTACCCATGTAAGCCAGATCTCCTCGGAGCCGCTGAGGTTACACCAGGTTACCGGTTTATCACACGTTCATGCTCACATTCACACTTACAATCCGCCAACCTGCATGTGTTTAAGCTGTGGGTGGAAACTGTGATTAACGCTGGTTCTCTGCTTCCTAATGACCATTAACTCAGCTCGCAGCCAGCACAGTGTCCACCGTTTGTCTCATTAACGCTCATCACGATGGAAACTCACACGTCCTTTGGAGGAAATATGGGCATCATTACTGTTGGACCTGTAAAGGCGTTTGTTTTCTGGAGAGATCGGTGTTGCTGTCCTTTCCTTTTGTGTTATTGTGAAAAGTTCTCGGACCAGCACAGCGGCGTTGACTCCAAACGTCTTCTGAGAAATGTCAAGCATCAGATCTCATGGCTCCACTTCCTCCTCCTTTCTTTATCTAAAAACTCAGCTGTAATGTTTTGTTTTTTTGTTTCCCACCACGTTTCTCTTCCAAGAACATACAGTCTGACTCTGATAAGTGTTTTCCAGACTCTGTGCTGTTGTAGAAACTGAACATCTCCGTGTCACCGAGGAGTTTCTCTGTGAGCCGGTGTCAACCCTGTAAGCAATTTTCTTATTTTGTTCTTGTTGTTCCCTCCATCTTATCACCAGTTGTCATTTAAACTCTCTCAACCTGCACAGTCGCGCCTTTGCTTGTCAGCTTTTACTTTTTTTGTGTATCTAAGTGTCTGTTGTTTGTTTTTAGTTTGTCCTGAAGTAAAAATGTTGCTTAAGCTCTCTGTTTTCCTTTAGATCTACTCTGTTATTGCGACGTGAATAGAGTCCGACTGGATGTGAACAAGCACTGAAACTCAACCTGTTTAATCACAGAGTAAATTTGCTCTGTGAGATGTATTTCGGAGAAGTTTACCCTCTCAGAAGTGAAATTTGTTTAATTTTGCCACGACAAATTGAAAATTGGCCGAATGGTCATTTGAAAGCTGTTAGCTGGATTCCAGTGGCTTAAAAAACAATGAATGAACAAAAAATTCAGATCTGCACGTCATTTTTTAATGAATTCTGTCCAGATCAGTATTTATCTGATGTCACTGAAACATCAGGAATCAATCGCCAATAATAAAAGCATGAGCAAGTCTTGCGGACACATTTGATACTCAACATAACATTTTTTTTTTTCCTTTTTTCTTTTATAATCATCTTGATGTGGACATTGAAATTGAAAATGCATCAAGAAGAAGTGTTTTTAGCTTTAGCTCTGTGGAACTGGAGGGAATCTTGCCGCAGCCAATCACTGATTTGTTCAGTCAATGAATGCATTGGACCAGACTGTCACTTGCTTATAGTTGCAAGATACAGAAAAACACTGACATTGGGATGGTTTGCTTTTCTACGATATTCAATGCAATTCATCCATCAATTCATCCATTTTCTATACACCGCCTAATCCTCACTAGGGTCATGGGGGGCTGGAGTCTATCCCAGCTGACTCAGGGTGAAGGCAGGGGACACCCTGGACAGGTCACCAGTCTATCACAGGGCCACACTGAGAGACAGACAACCAAGCACACTCACATTCACACCTACGGACAATTTAGAATCACCAATTAACCTCAACATGTTTTTGGACTGTGTGGGAGGAAGCTGGAGAACCCGGAGAGAACCCACGCTGCACGGGGAGAACATGCAAACTCCACGCAGAAAGATTCTGGTGCCCCCACCGGGATGCGAACCGGCGACCTTCTTGCTGCGAGGCAACAGTGCTACTAACTGCGCCACCCTGCAGCCCAATTCAATTCAATTCAATTTTATTTTTGTAGCATAGTTTACAACATGTGACCACGCAGCGCTTAGACCTTACAAATTTAAACAGAGAAACCAACAATCCAAAGTTGGTATTGCAATATGACAAATATGTATTATGTATGACAATATGTACTGCAATATGACAAAGCACAGGAATTACCAATGCCATCTTGTGCTCCTTTGTTACCAATGTGCAAATCTGCAATGAAACAAGACATAAAAGAGTCTTCAGCTGAATTTAGTGCATCTCCCAGATGCAAAATATAAATGAAACTGTACCTAAACTCTTCACTTCCTGAACACCTGCTTATCAACAGAAACAATTTACAGATGTTCCCTAATTGCCTCACATGCAGACTACAGGTGTGTGATGGGAATTTGTTTGAAGAAAAGCAAACTAAGGTGTCCTCATGTATTTTACTTGAAAGTTTCTATGAGTGAAGCATTGAAATCACAGCAGTGAGAACTGAAAACATAACTGCGTTTGATACGTGCAGCAGCACAACAAATGTTTCGTTTTTTTGCAATCAAATCTTTCTTTTCTTTGTTTCCCCTTGTGTTTCTCACTCATTTTGCTGTGCACATGCGGAGGCTGCATGTCAACAACATCAGTGTCTGTTAAATAAGGAATGAAAACTCAGTGTATCCATGAACCCTTAAATAAATCTGAGTTAATGACCTTCTCGCAGCCAGATTTTTCTTGTAAATTATTCATGGAAAATGAGCGTGTGTGAGTTTTTTGTTGGTTTTTTTTTTTTTGTATCAGGCAGCAAAAGAAGTTTTAGCATGATTGAGTTAATTTGCCTCACTTCACATCTCAACGTCGATGTTGAAACTATATCTTGTGCAACCCCTCTTGGTCATAGTTTCATGTAAATCAGTATGTCATCTACAGGGACTGATGGTGGTTTGTTGTTTATCTATGTGTGTGTCTATAAAGACTGTGACAGCATGTAGAGGCTGAACAAAAGAGGCCTGTGAATAGAGCCCTGGGGAACTCCACAAGTCATTGTTGTAAGCTCAGATAATGGAAAGATCATGAGACAACAGGGTGCAAATGAATAAAAGCCCAGACATCTGGACCCCTTTGTAGTTTTATGGTGTTTCTTTCTAGTCATTTTTTTTGTCTCTCTTGTGGTCTTTTTCTGTCAGTTTTTAGTCATTTTCTGTGTCGTTGCAGTTCTTCTGTTTCTCTTTGTAGTGTTTTAGCATCTGTTGTATTTTGAGCTTCTGCAGTCATCATGTTGTCTCTCTTTAGTTGTAGTTTTGCACCTCTTTGAATAACATTTTTCATGCAAATTTAAGAAGCTGAATGTCAGTTTTAATCCGGCACCGGAGATGAGTAGCGTCTAACTAAAGCTTCCCCTGGCTTATTTGTTTAATGAGACGACAAGGAATAAATCATACTTCTACAAATCCATTTTTTAAAAAGTACAAAACTAACCTAATTTCCAGATTTAGCTACATTTAAAACTTTTCCCATCAGCTATGAGGAGCAAAGAAGGCGGCCGGGGGGGAGAGATGAAGATGGCAGAGCTGATGAGGAGGGAGGGTTAAGGAGGAAGAAGTGTTGGGTGGAGGAAACAGCCATTTGTTTGGTCTGGAGGTGGAAAGTGGAGCTGACAGTAATAACAAAGAGGCCATGAATCAGAGCCATAATTAAATGTGAGCCTTGGACCAAGGTGAGTCTTGGAATGAAGTGTTTCTTGGAACGCCGCATGCCGGCGTCCAGCCAGAGTCCAGCCAACGATAAACAGCAGAGAGGAGGAGAGACGGGAGGGCGGCCAATGTCGGGTCATTTCTGGGGGTTGTTGGGAGGAAGGGGAGGGAGGATAAAGGATTTTTTTTTTTTTTTTTTAGCTTTTATTGAAGCAGGTCCAAGGATAGATCAGCTGAGCACAGCAACACTTCACACATCACTGGCTCTCTGGGTGTGCATTCAGGTACCATAGGGATTATGGGATATGGACTGTCTTAACTGGAAGCAGCACTGGAACATCAACCCAGAGGTGAAAACGGCATCGGGGACAGCGCTCAAAAAGACAGCACAGGCTGGAGATTTTTGAAAATCCACTCCAGCGGGTTTTTGTTTTTGTCCAGCGAGCACTTCCTGGTATTTACAGGAAGCTCCGAGTCCTTCAGGTTGAAAATTTGAAAAGTTGAAAGGAAAAGGCCAGCAGAGTGTGTTTGCTGAGTAGCTTGAGCTTTTAGGAGCTTTAGTGGGCTTGCTTTGATTTTCAGTGTCTGTAATCACCTGAACTTAAACACAAACGTCTTGTTTGTTCCATTGTGTTGACTTGTTCATGCACAACTTCTTGTTATATTTTCAGCCTAAAACTAGAGCTGTGGTTGACTGGCTGTTGGATGTGGCTTCATCCAAACAAATTATCATCGGTCGAACAATCCCTGGTGTGACTTTTATAAGCAGAAAACATCAACAGCCTTCCAGGGTGAATCCATTATTTCTGGATAACCCCCACGTTTTCACAACTTTGAAGTCACCCAGACTAATGGAGATTGGTAGGTCCAATTTATTTCGTTTACTGAACTTTTACTCAGAATCAGCTCCAAACTAACTGAGACCATGTCAAACGGAGATAAAACAACAGCAAAGAGACACAAATTAATCAAAGCAAACACCAAATGCCAATATAAGCTGCCAGAAAGACATGCAAATTAACTGCAAAGAGACATAACAGACACACAAAAAGACCACAACTAGGTCTACTTCTACTAGATACAAATGGCAGCAATGCAAAACAACCACAATGAGACCCATACCAAGAAAAAACGGGATGCAAAACGCATATAGATGAATGCAATATAAGGCACACACAATACAAACACATGAAACACAAAAAATGGCCACTCCGAGATGCAAAATGGCTGCCAAGAGATGCAAAAAATGATCCAAACCAAGATTCAAAAAGAGACAAAATAAACAAAGACGTGCAAAATGAACTCAAAAAGATAAAAAACTAACTATAAGAGAGGATAAATGAACACAAACAAATGCAAAATGAATGTAAACAGAGACAGAACAGCCACAAACGCACTCAAAACAAATACCAAGAGCCAGAAAACAGCGACATAGAGACATGAAACCACCAAAAGGATACACAACAAAACCAGAAAGAGTTGCAAACTGGCCACAGTGACACAGTACCAAATAAAAACGGATGCAAAATAAACACAAAGAGATGCTATTTCAATGCAAACAGAAATAAAATCACCTTTTTGACACACAGAAGGGCCGCTACAGCTACAAAATGACTGCAAAAAGCTGCAAAATAACTGCAAATAGACCCAAGTCCAGATAAAATGACCTCAATGACACACAAAATAAATAGAAGACCAAAACTAACTAAAGGAGACACAAAATGAACACAAACACACACAACAATTATGCAAACAGACACACAGCAACAACAAAAGTACTCAAAGAGCCAGAAAACAGCAGCAAAGAGGCACAAAAAGTCAGCTATCATCTACTTTTTCGCATTCGATTAACCTTTGCGTGCATATTGCAATAACTCAACTTTCGCATATTTCACTTGCGTTGCAGCACAAAATGAACCAAACACACACGCGTTTAGTCAGAAAAGGCTCTAAAATATTTAACAATCGATACCGGCTTATCAAATTGCAAACAGAATCTATTATATTTCAATTCTTTTCTGTGCAAAACTAACCCTTGAGAAGCAGCGTGCGGCTTCTCTGGAGGAGTTTATTTATGATCACTGCTGCAGACTGTGTAGAGGTCTGTAGTTAAACAGCAGCCCTGCTCACACTACATCTGTGTTTGCTTTATTGTTGTGTATCTCATAAACAGGCAGCCGAACCTCAGGGACGAGAACATTTGGAGGGAGGGACTCCATCTCCCTCATTGATTCCTGCTTTGATTTGTTTCTCTGCTTTATTACCTCCTCTCGCTCCGTCGTTCCCTGCAGTTTTCATCTTTTCCCAACATGATTGAACGCCGATAAAACCCGCAAATTTATGTTGCGCCGCGCTCGGCCCAAAGCACAGCAGTTTCTTTAATTTCAGCCGTCTGCGCCGGCTGCTCTTGGACTCACCGAGTTCTTGTCAGAAATTCTTTCATGTGCATTAAAGATTAACACTGTCAATAACGGTATCGATTGTTAATGCCGCTCAGAATTAAAAGGCTCATAATGATGTACAGTGAGGGTTGGAGGGGGTCCGGGTCAGTATTCTGGTTCCTGGAGCGGAATTTTGAATCTATTGCACCACAGTCACCGTCTTCAAACTTTATCAGAGCAGCTTCAGTTGCCTTAATGAACCTTTAACACTCCCAGCGACCACATTTATGAGCCGCAACCTAATGGGCAACTGTACACTGTTTCAGCTGGTTGCTATCTCATATTTGAAGCACATGCAAATGAATGGATAACTCAGTTGGATAACTATTTCTTACTTCATGAGCTGTTTGGGATTTTTGGGTTGCTGCATATGTAATCATAATAAAACAAAGGCGTTCAATTTGGACGCTGATTAGCATTGCAACCGTTGATGCCTTGAATAATTTGGTTCAACTCGACTGTACAAAATGTTAAAGAGCAGCTTGTATTGCCAACTTCTCCTCGATTCAACACTTTATCTATGACCCCCCCTGAGGCTACTTTACTAACCCTTTACGCTCTTATTTTGATCAGTGTAAGTGCCAGCAATGAATGCTGTGTATTGGTTTTGTTTCCTTTCCTTTCTTTCCTCTTGAAATTGTTGGGTTTTTCCATTTATCTCAGCATAAACTGCAAGTAGAAGACGTAGCTTTTCATAATTGGAGATTGTTTGGAAATCTGGAAATATCAGGACCATAACGGTGGGAAACTGTATGACTTAGAAAGTTTGGAAAAATATGTGCTAAGTGACGGAAATGACTGTAATTACCTCATTCACCGAAGCGTGATTGTGCAATAGCCTCCTCAGTGTATGCAATCATTACATTTATGTAAATATCCACTTAATGATGGAAGTGCACAGATATTTTAATATCTGTGACGAGTTCATGAGGGTTTAAATAAAGAGTTGTGTGCAGGATGCAACCGTGGGGTAAAGTTGACGTCAATTTAAAATTATTTTTCTCGCCAACAACTCATCACAAAGACAAGTAACTAGAATAGTTGGAAAGTCATGCAGTTTCATTTGAAATGTGCTACACCTCGCTGACATAAATATGTGAATCTGGAGACAAAGTGCGACAAACGGAGTTCTAGAAAAGGAGTTCAGTGGAGCTAGAGCCAGATCTTTTCCTCAGGAGTTGGTGGAAACCAAACCAGAGCTTAAAGTTGAGTAAATATTACACTTGTATCTATGAAAGTAGACATGCAAAAACCAAAAGAACTGGAACAAGTTGTAGAACCAGTTTACAAAAATCCAGCTTTAACCAACATAATATTCAATGAATTCAACAAGAAATGTGTTTAATTTCAATCTGTCTTCTGATGAAACAAATGAGCGTGTAATAATAGCAGACTGATGTTGTTTGTTTCGCCTTAAGAAGAGTTAATGCAGCCCAATGTAAGGAAACCGTTCGCTGATGAACACGTTCACATGCAGCAGAGAACACTTTCCGTTACGGCGTTTTAAATTCAACTTCAGATGTTTCAAGGCCAAGCAAGGTGCTCTTTGAATTGTTTTGGCTCCTGTGCTTTAAAACACAAGGGCGCCCCAATCAAATATTTATCAAGCTCATACGTCTGCCTGTCAAAAAAAATTCTTAGGGAGGCAAACTGAACATCAAAAAAGCCTTTCAGCCGCTGAAGGAAATGTCAGAGAGAAGAAGAAGAAGAAGAAGAAGAAAAAAAACAAAAAAACGACAAGCTTACACAGCTCTGTACAGGGTGTGTATTCTGTGTGTATTCATGCCTTTCATCAGATGAAAGCTTGGCTTAGATTTGTAGACATATGTAATAATGCTCTCAGGGTACCAAGGTTTCCCTCTGCAGCCCTCCTTCCCAAATGTTTCACCATATTGTTTATTGCCAGCACGCCATGGCTCGCCGTGCTCCTGCTCTCTGTTAAACCAGCCTGCCAACACTCTCTGAGTAACGCTGTAGTGCCGCAGTCTCTCCAGAAATTGCTTTGCACCTTAATCCACAGCAAATCTCTCTGCTGTCACCGCATCATGCCTGTGCATCTGCAGCTTCATCACATGTCAAACAATAAATGCAGAGGCGTCTCTTTCCAAATCCTCCTCATCACCTAAAACATCTCGGCGAACGGCGCTGATCCGTCGCGGCGAACGAAGCAGGAATAAAAGACCGACTGGGCCTCTGACTCGCTTCCAGGAAGGCGGCGTTGTTCTAATTAAAAGCAAAGCAGCGTCCCAAGTCGAGCATGTGCAAGCCTCCAGCAGTCGTCTGTGTTTTCACATCGCTGTGTCGCTGCCCAATAAAAACCAGGCTGAGGTTTCTCTCAGAGACACGACTGTGCTGCAATGAGCAAGTCTGTAGAAGAACACGAGCCGACTCGAGAGCTGCGACTAGCGATTAGTATCATCGTCTGTGAATCTGTGATTCTGTTTGTCAATTAATCGATGAAAGGTTTGTTCTACAGAACGTCAGAAAATGAAAGCACAAAATGACAAATGTGTTGTTTTGTTAACAAGACATTCAGTTTTCTGTCGTACAGGAGAGAAGAAACCTGAAAATATTCACATTTAAGAAGCTGAAACAATGATCCATCGTCTAAAGCCTGGCGGCATTGAAAAACACATGACATCAAAATGACATCATTTATCATCCAGAAACTGCAAAATAAAAGAATCATCAAACTTTCAACAGTGTGGCGAGCCTTGCACTAGTTATCTGTAATGTGCCATTCAATTAGAAGTAGTAAGCAAATCTAAACTTAAAACTTTCTGGGTTTATAATTGTACTTGATTCTTTATGCTTACATGCTTCAATGTTCCAAAACACAATTTGAATTGAATTTAAGCGAATTAAGTCATAAAACATAGCTGGCTGTGTGGTGAAAGGGACAATTATGAATGAAATTTTCACCAAAAGGGCTCTTTTTCATCATCATCTAAAAAAGAAAATCCATACAACAACCAGAATCCAGTCAGTTCCTGCTAATGCATCCCTGCAGGTTGCTGCTGCTGCTGCTGCTGCTGGATTCAGTCTGTAGTTTGAAGCAGAGTCTAGATCCTGGCAGGGAGGATGTTGAAAATCTGCCTCTAAAACAAGATAAACTCAGACACAACACGGACTGAGTTTGCAACTCTATTTAAGTTTAAGACAGTTAGTTTGGAGACGTATTAAGAGCTGAGCAGAGATTTTGTCATGTTGGACTGAGAGCAGCCTGTTCTTATTCCCAGAGAGTCAAATCCTGCTGTTCTGTCAAAGCTGCTGGTGACTTTGATTCTGAGGTTTGAGCCCCATGTTGAACTATTGTATTTTCACTTAGTTTTGTTTCATCTTGTCTTAAACATCCCATATTCTGCTCATTTACAGGTTTAAAATGGGATTTTGGGGCTCTACTAGAATAAGTTTACATGCTTTAATGTTAAAAAAAACACATAATTTTCCTCAGACTGTACATCTTCTTCTTAGCTGCTCCCTGAAACGTTCCATTTTATCTGCTGTCTCTTTAAGGCCTCCTTCCAGAAAAGCTCAGCCTCTTTAGATTGGCAGTGCAGACAGTAAATAACATCTAACAGAAGCAGCTCCAGTGAGGAAATAATGTTGAACTGGGAGGCATCTGCTCATTCTTTGATTGAAGCCAAACTAGCTGCCAGACAGGCGTTATGCAAATGTGTTACACGATGATGTAGATAAGTAACAGGAGACCCATCAACAAGGTGTTCAGGCAGGTAAGGAGTAGTAGTGGGAGTTTTCTGGAGGGAAAATAACTCCATTTAATGTGGACTTTGGGCTTTCTACATTTCCAGAAACGACTGTGTAACAAAGAGAAGGAAAAGGGAGAAACAGAAACAGCGGAACATGAGCTCTTTAAAAAAAAACAAAAAAAAAACATCCAAGTATGAAAAAAAATGATGCGATCTTTAAACAAATGAGGATTCGGCTGACCTTTCAGCTGAAGTGCTGAAGCTCCTTTTTCAAAACATTACTTAACCACAGGGATGTGTCAGCGCTTTAATTGTTATCTTCCAAAATTGCCCCCAAACACCATGACAATGCAGTTCATAACGTTTCCTCCTCTGGAATACGGAGCTGAATCATTTCACTTCCTGCTGCAGAGTTGATGTCTTTGTAAAACATCTGCAAGGCCTTTTTATTTTTTTTATTTTTTTGAACCAGCCAGCATTTTTCTTCTTCTCAGCCGTTTGCGGGAGCATTTCTTCATTACATTCATTACAGCAGCAGCTGTCAGGGGAATAGTCTGACACCATTAGCAGGAATGTGCATCTTGTTATATGGAGTTCTGGTAGTCGACAACGTGATTTAAACAAACAGGGGGCCCGCTCATCACTCCACTGCTGCATAAAGCCACCGGTGGTCTTTATTCCCACTGGGTTTCTGCATTTGAGGCAAGAAAAGGGAGCCAGGTTGTGATATTGTTCATGCTAGTGAAAGTCTTTTTGTTTTTATCTGTAAAAACACAAGGCCTCACAACCAGTCTTACAATGAAACACTGATGCACACAAGGTCAAATACCTGTGAAAGGTCTTCTCGCAGGGAGAAATGCATGTTGAAATGTGGCACGTTTTAAAGCTTTAATGTCACAGATTAACTTTAAACCTGCAGTCCTGCGCCTCTGATCTGCCTTCAATTGAATATCACCGTTGTGTTAATAACACATCGTCCTCCGGTGATCTCACAACTCACAGCTACACTGCAGGTGTCCCCGAAGAACCAACCTGCCTGTGAAAATAAACGAAATCCCAGGTTATTACCTTATTAACTAATTGTAGAATCCATTTACTGCCAGATCTAGAGAATCGCTCCTGAGTCGCCCTGTGCTATAAAAGCAATCAAGCAAGTTGACTTTAACATCCATTGTTTTACTAGATAAAAGACTGTTTTCTTAACACTGTTCTGACGCCTGAAGGTGTTCTTTCCTCAGCGGAGCTGTTAGCAAAATGCTTCAGTGATTCAAAGAATGTGTTGGGAGCCAAGACATCAAAGTTGAGACCGCAAATTAATGTAGTGTACACAGAGGTTTCTCCAACTAATGCACAGTAATCATCAAAACTGAGGACAAATCAAACAGGGTTGCTCCTCGAGTCGCCAGCTTAGAATCTTTTGAGTACATGTCGAAACTGTGGCCTGGCAGTGTTTGCATGTGACAGTCGAGCGAATTTGAAGCAAACTTTATAAATGTCCCAAAAAATAAGAAAAAAGGCTCGTTTTCATGAGGACCTTTGTAGATGCGACGAAAGGCTACATGGCTGTAGTAAACAGAGTGGAAGAAGTACAGCGTGTACACCACAAAAACACTCAGATGAAGAGAAAAAACATAGAGAAGATAGAGAGAAATCATCAGAAGTAGTTTGTAATGGGGGCAATTATAATCATTCTTTCTTGTTATTTGGTTTCGACCATGTTTCATGCTGTCTGGAGTCCCGAGAAGCAGGTACAGATGATCAGAAGAGGTGTTTCCATCTCCCATGAACAACATTTAACTGTTTTTTTGAAAGACATTTTGCAAAATGATGGAAGGGTGTTGGAATTCTGCCATTTCCATCATTGTTTTCTAATGGGATGCTTCAAAATGTGCATAGAAATACTTTATGGAAACGCAATTAGTTGCACTCAAGAAAAGGTTGAGGATGTTAACAAAAATGCTGTGATCTATCTAAAATGTAACTGAAATCAGTCGGTGTTGCACCAAGGGCTCGATGAAACTAGATGGGTGTGATGGAAGTGCTCCAAACTCTCGGTAATGACAAATTGTTCCAAATGTCGGACGAGACAAACTCTTGGACTGGAGTTTATAGGCCAAGTCTCATGAGTATCACTTCATCAGGACACACAAACGCTCACAAAGTCTCGAGTAAAGCAACTGCACCACACTCACTCCCAGATGGGCTTTTTTCCATGACCACTTCTATTCACCACTCGGACACAAAGGTGGCACTGATGGTGCTTGACACAAAGGGGGATTATCATTAAAGTGATTCATCATCTGGGCACCACTAAGATCTACAACAACTAATACTGATTCAGTCACTTCATTAAATTGTGGTGGACTGATTAGCATTGATGTGCAGCTGTCAAAGAGCAGACCCGGTCAGGTGCATTGCTGGGCTCAATTAAGCTGCATTCACACTCATACTTTGTCATTTTAAAATGCATAATGTTAGCTACTTTTATGCCGAGCATCTAAAGTACTTTTTTTGGACCCGTGACTCTGAGACTTTTGGAAACACTGCAGATTCTAAAGTTGTATTTACATCTGGATGTGAAGAAACAGAGCAGAAAAGTTCCATTGCAGGAACTTCCGTGTTGTTTAGGGCAGCATGAACTTTTGGTCATGTTCAAACTTCAAGAACTGCCCCTGTAGAACCTCTTCTGGCCCATTTTCAGAGGAGAAAAATGTACCTGCTCCAAAGTAACTACCTATGAGCATCCCTAAAAAACTACTGAGTGGGGCTTTAGACTGTTTAGCAAAACTCAGAATGCCATTTCCTCTAGACATCCTCGTCGAGTCCTTTTTTTGAACATCAAAAACATAGAACACAACAAACCTCCACTGTTCTGCTTCCTACATACTAATAGAACTGGAGCTACATCCAGTAACTATGATTTGTCTTTGTTGTTGTGTGCTTGGAGCTAACATAATGGCCGCGGTGGTAGAAAGGTTGAAAGGGTTGATTTTGAGTCTGTTCCTATAAACATTCGCACCACCGTGAGCCAACACCTATAGGCACTCATGTTCGCTTGCTGATTGATTTATCAAATGTCCTTTCCTGATTCGTCACACCCACATCATTCAACCCCTTTCTGAAAGACAGCCAAGATGTTCAGTAACAGTTCAACATCATTGTTGGGCCAAGCAAAGACATCTCTGGTCTTATTTTACGCCATTGCTGTTCCTCCTCCATCGCATCTTCCACATCTAAGCAACCAACGTCCAGCGTGCACAAATGGGTTTTCAGTTGTGTTGGTGTGGTCGCAGATTTCTTCTGACACCGAGTGTCTGCACAGAGATCGTTTTGGTGTGAATGTGCCATTTTAGAATGACAATATATTAGTGTGGATGTATCCTCAGGCTGACAATTAGTTCCAGTTCAGCTTTCTGGGTTAAAGCAGTGAGGAAGTGGAATTCCAAACCCATAAACATCCGACAGTCAGGAAGCGTTACGGTGCTTAAAACCAGCCTCAAGCTTTGGTTGCACCAAAGTGTCACCACCACTGATTGCCTTATGTTCACTGCATTTATCACACCGATTCCTTTTCTTATCTCACACCCATAGACTGTTCAAGTATTGTGTTCTTTAATGTTGTGCATTTGTTGTTCTGTGGCTTTTTTTTGGGGACAACGGATGTAAATTAGCTGCTAGCTAGCTCTGGTGCAATTACTTTTAATTGTGTGCTGTCCCTGCAAGAATAAACAATATAAATAATAAAGTTATGCCGGGTTCAGACTACATATTATTTGTCTAATTAAAGGGCTGTTGTGTCAGATTCGGTGATTATAGAGTCATTAATTCTTGCTGTAAAACAAATGGTGGAATCAAAAGAAGTGGTGTGTATGATAATGGCTTTAAAAAAAAAAAAATAGAAGAAAAAGCAAATGTGAACAGTATGGAGTCTGTCCTTTAGTTTAATCTTTCACTTCGCCTTGTCGACAGTTGTGTTCAGAGAAGCACTCCAAGGTGACAGACGGTAAAACATTCCAGCGGATTAGTCTTTTTGGGGGCATCCAAAATGCAGCATCACTTGTCATCAACTATAATCCGGTACAGAGGTTAGAACGCATTTGGTTCTATCATGCTGATAGTCTAAAACTGGCATTAGGAGTATCGGTGTCCACTCCAGTGTCCTCCAGACCTCGACTCTTGGTCTG
Source organism: Stegastes partitus (assembly GCF_000690725.1). Classification (NCBI taxonomy): domain Eukaryota; kingdom Metazoa; phylum Chordata; class Actinopteri; family Pomacentridae; genus Stegastes; species Stegastes partitus. Next base: position 222,688 of record NW_007578162.1, on the reverse strand, counting down.
ATTCTGACACGTCATCCCTCAAAAAGTCTGGAAACTGTGCGCGCCGGCTTTACACGTTTCCAGAGTGACGTAAAATAAGATCATCAGAGTTTGAGTCAAGGACACAGTGACAGGACAGACGCCGCAGTCTGCAGCACCGACTGAACTTGTGACCTTTCGGCTGCCTTTCTGTGGAGGCAGAGTTTCAGGCTTTGGCGGCCCTGAGGGGAGCGACTGCCCTGGGAGTGATAACATTTAGATTTGACACGGTCGAGGCAGGAAGACAGACTGAGGAGAGAGTTCACGCCACCCTGTTATGTTTCCTTCCACCTTCCTCTCTGTCCTCGTCGCTGTCCTCTCTAACGGCTCGGTTCATCACCAGCATGAGAACACTTTTCCCCAAAATATACGACGAGAGTAAAATGATGTCATCTTGTATTAACCGAGGGGCCGACTGACATTTCGCACTTCTTAAAAATCTTCGTTTAATCTTCCATGACATTTTTGCTCAAAGTCAGAAGACAAAGTTAACTACTTAAATCCGGTAATGTCACAGCAAATAGGTACAATAGATCAGGATTTGTTTTGATTTGCACAAGCTTTACCTCCAGTCCTATTATATATTCTCTAACAGTCTGTCTATCTGTGCTTAAACTGCAAAAAAGAGAGAGTAGAAGCTGCTGCATTTGTGGTTATAAATTACAGAGATGTAATGTAAAATACTGATATGGAACAATTTCTGTGCAGGAAAATGTAGCCCAGATACCTGCTGGACAGCACAGATATGTTAGATTTTGGAAACATGACTGGAAATCATGCAGCTTTCCAAATGAACCATAATATCTTGTAACTTGCACAGAGCTGCACTTTTTTTTTTTGCCTCCTCTCATAGTTGGTTTAAGCAGAAACACATCTCTCTGGCCTGAAATGTAGGATAACGACATCATGAGTGTGTCAAAACGCAGAAGCAGTGAGATGTTAGAGCGGCCGACCGTCTGTCATTCCTGCTTCGGTGGCACATGCAGATTCCTACGGCAGTATTTCTTGCTGACACATTGTCAGAGCAGAGAGTACTACAGCTTATCTTTTGTGATTTTAAAACCTATTTTTTTCTAATCGTCCAAATTGTTTTCTCTGGTGTGACAAACTGAGATTCTACCTGTAGAGTTTAACGGTTCCATATTCTGTTCTTTTTTAGTAAATGAATGAAAGTCTTGTATGTCCACCAGAATGTGTTTTTTTTTTCTTTGTTTTTCAGCTCAAAATAACAAAAAGATGGTTTATTTCACTATGACTGTGTACCTCCTGGTTTTAGTCCTGTTCTAGATGGACTGTTTCAGCCATGAATGAGTGTGTGAGAATAAGACTTCACTGTTTTTACCTCATGTTTGGTGTTTCGTTTCAGTCACTACTTCATGCTCGTTCCATTGTCTGACAACAGAAACTGAAAAATATGTGAATGAGAACAGCTTTAGTAGGAATCCAGGTGTATTAAACTACAGTGTATGTGAGCACAGAGAGCAGGAGAGAAGCAAGTAAACAGGCTGAGTTTAAGTTGCACTAAAGCACAACAGCTTCCATTACAACACAGTGATCTGCCCAGTGCTGGTTTTAACTGTTTAACAGATTCTATAGAGTTCTGAACTGTGAGCATGCAATCAAAGCTAGTTAGCCACATTAGCTGCAGAAAGTGCTAAGACTAAGAACCTTGCTATTGTTGTGAGACATTGCCACTAAACATAAAAGTATTCGATGACATTTTCAGTTCCTCAGATGCTGGGAGTGCATGAAGACTGTTGTGATCACTCTTACAGCAGAACATTTGCTGCGTTTTGTTTGTGGCTGAGACATTTTAGAGTTAGCACAAAGTAAATAACCGTTGTGGACTGGCAGCTCACCTCACAAGCAACAATAGTTTCTACATGGAAAGTGAATTAAATTTGTACTAGCTTGTAAAGCTGGTAAGCAGTCGAGTTATTAGGGCTTGAGATGGCAGTAGTAAGTGTCTCAGCTTTAATTTTATACCTCCTGCAAGTTTTTAACACAAGAAAGCACAATAAAAGTGGGTTTTTACCATGTGGGATCTTTAAATGATAAATTATCATTTTAACTACTTGCATTACTTACATTAATTGCTGACAGATTACTTCCTCTGGCGAGCTAAGGTTAAGAAAATGAATCTGTGCACATGGTTTTGTAATCAGTGAAGATGGATTTTTTTTTTTTCCCCTCTGGCCCTGGAGGCTCCACACTTTGATCATAAATTTCATGAATGAACACATGATAGCCGAAGACACAAAATGCAGCGCAAGTAGTAGTGCACTGTAATTAGGTCACAATTTTTTCTTCTTCTTCTCTGGATTTTGTGAGATCTACAATTTCTCCATTTCTGTTCGTGTACTTCTGTATTCGTGTCTCCTGCTCTGCTTTCATTTTCTTCTCCCTCTTTTTTTTTTTCTTTTCCCCTCATTCGTAATTAAGCGGGGAGATTTTATGCTTTTCGGTTTGACAATAGCAGCTCCTGAGGCAGCCACATCAATGCCAGGGCTCACTGTCAAAGAGCTGCCAGATAACACACACACACACTCACACACAGAGTGTAATTAAAGTGTAAAGCATGAGCCAAAACTTATGTGCATAAAATACTGATGTACACATGCAAAAAAAAAAAAAACACAAAAAAACAACAACAACAACAACAACAAAAAACCCCAGCTCAGATACGGAGTGTTACATGCATATTGATGAGATGATTGTATACATACTTAAACATGCAAGGGACTGAATCACTCTTTGGTGAGTGTGTGTCCTTGATCTCTGCTGCAAAGACATTGTGTTGTTTTTGATGTGTCTTCACAATCTCTGAAGACAAAAGCGAGACTTCCCGCAATCAACCGGCTCAGCCCGCCAATCACTGTCGCCTTCCATCAGTATCTTTTTTTTTGTGTGTGTGTGTGTCGCAATTATTATTCCCTTTTTTGTTTTTTTTCCCCCTCTCCTCCCTACTCCTGCTCTTTTTTTATTTTTTTTATTTCTCCCTCTCTCTGGCTATTCAGAGTAGTACTTGTCTTCCATTAGCCCCTCCATACTCCAGCAGTGGAAATCAAAAGAGTGGAGCGTCAGTCGGTCCCAGCGTCCGGCTCCATCAGAACATTTAGGCTGTTGCTAGGAGACGTAAACCCCCTCAGACCGACGAAACACTTTCAAAAAGATGCTAAGTACCTCAGCGTTTTCTGTGCTGCGTTCAAGGACACTCCAACATCTGGGGTATGAAAGTCGGCTGCTAAACATCAACCAAATGCTTGCAAATTGTTTCACTTTCCCATCCACTGATGATCAGAGTTTGAATTCACCAACAAAGAGAGTTTACAAAAGTCAGGTCAAGTCATCTGTATCTTTATGTCAACAGAAGTTGAAACAAAGTGCTTTCCATTTGAAGCAAAGGATGAATCATACAGTCAGTCAGGGCATGTGCTTCGAACTGTTTCACCACCGAACATATGGGCGTCAAAGAGATCACCTGTTATTCTAATTGTGCCGTAAATATCGAACCACCGCAACTTCTTCAAATGTCATATAAAGGCCTATGAAATAGTATTCACCTTTTTGTAATGTTTCTGTATTTACAAAAAAAGACTCTTTCATGTCAAAGTGAATTCAGATTTGTACAAATGTCAATTAATTTAAAAATAGAAAATGTAAAATGAGCAAATGCACACGTATTTAGTCATTCAGTCATGTCCGAATGAGATAACCTGTATAAATAAAGGAAATAAAAATAGTTTACTACCTGTAAAACGACTCACCGAATTCAACACGGGTGCAGCCAGCTGGTGCTAAAAGTTGCACAATGAGTGACATCAGGAAAATCTGAGTGCAGTGAATGTCGTTCACAGGATCACAGTGTACAGACACCTGTATCTGGAAGGTCAAGGCACTGGTAAATGAGTACTCCTGGATATAAGTACACCATGAAGACAAAAACACTGTAAAAAAAGGTAACTGAAAAACACAAGTCAGTGGGTGGATACAAGAACATTTTAACTCACTGAATACACCATCATTAAGAAATGGAGGAAATATGGCACAAATCTACTGAGACTAGGCCGTCTTTAAAGACTGGGTGATTGTACAAGACAGCGCCGAGTGAGGGAGACCACCAAGACGCCCTGAAGTCACTTTAAAGGGGGTTGCAGTCACGAATTTGCATTTTGTGTTTTTTATTATTTTAGATGACCTTTGCAGGAATCTGTTTTCCCTTTGAAGTAAAAGAGTCTTATTTTGTATATTCCTGTCAAAAAAGACAAATTAAACTAAATCAGATTCAATGTTGAAAAGCAATAAAAGGAGAAAACGTCCAGCAGGGATGAATACTTTTAACGCGCGCTGTAAAAACATTATTGTACATTGAGGACAGTGAGTCATTTAAATGCAACTGGCACAAAAAAAATGTAGAGTTTTCAATGTAAAGGTTAAAATAAATTCATGCAACAAATAATTCAAAGTGACCGACCGCAGCCCCTAAATGATTACAGCCCTCCACCCTCAACCCGCAACACCACAAAACAGAATATGTGAAGTATGTGGGTCAGTGAAGACCGGCCTCTGGATAAAAATCACAAACATTGTGTATGGCATTTGAAGCAGCGAGCTGCTTCGGAGTGTATTTATAATCCTGTATCGCTCTGCTGGATTTTATTGTGTGGAAACTGAGGTCATTTCACAGTGTTAGTTACCTGAGGGAACCTGACATTTAAATAGGCCTCCTCGTTACCGCTCGCCTTTCGCTCCCTATCTCGCTCTCTCGTCCTTGCCCAATATTCCTTCACTTTTTCTCCTTCATGTCCTCCATTCATTTTTTCCATCCGCTCTGCTTTCTGCTCTCCAGGCTCGCCATCATTTCCATTTTTCTCTTCCTGAAAATTCCTCGCTCTCCTCCTCCGCTTTCGAAGCTCAACGAAACCAAAGAGGCTGCAGATGGAAGACGTGCATCTGGAGACCAGCTAAATGCACAAGAGGTGATGAAAACAAACACCAGCGCACCGAAATAAACCTTCACGGGGTGGAGCTCGTGGACACAGTTTCATTGCAAGGAGCTGCTGGTGGAACAGATACCGATGCTCCGTCTTCCATCTGAGTAATGAAGCACTTGATTCAGCTCCACAGTGGATATGAAATCACATTCAAATTGTTTTAATAGCAGCCAGTAAAACACGAAATGAGCCTCTGGGACAAACAACAGGTTCATTAATTAAGGTAATCAGTGTGATACATAGCAAATATTTCAATGTCGACATGCTTTTTCCCCCCTCATGTAATGTGAACTTTGTTCCCCACGGCGCAGAGAGGTGTAAGGTTTGAAGTGTGCACAATAATTTTTCATTAATATGTAAATGCAGACACCAAAGTGCTCCCTGTGGTTGAAACACTTGGTTTGTTTTCAGGTATTTTTGCTTTGCTGCGTTTTACAGCAAACACACAGACAAACTGATGACTTAGTGCCCCACATATCATGTAGAGGACACAAAAACAGGTTTATAATAAAGCCCAAGAGACGCTCTGAGCCGCGAGGTGCAGCCAGGTGTCACATGCCGGGTCCGGGAATGGCCCCAAAGTGACCTACACTGTTCAGGAATGCACAAACCATCGGGGAAAAAAAACCGTCTTCAGTGAAGCTGTGGTGAACCAAATGAAATCATGGTGGAATGAAATTCTACCTGCTTTTTAACCAATCGACTGGTCGCAGGGAGAGAAAAAAAACCCTGCAGGTTCTGTGTGGATGAAGTAAATGCTCTACAGTTCACTGAGTGCACTCTATCTGCTAGCCTCATTAGTCTAAATCAATTTTAAATCAACGTATAAAAAAAAAGCCACCATTTGCAGCATAATAAATTATTTTTGGGACATTTTCTACTGAAGCACACGAGCATGCTCCTGCCCACATTCATATGAAAACAGAACTATATTAACATGTGGTCCAGCACAGAAACTATTTATAAATACAACATTAACAAGTTAGCTGCTGCTTTCAAATGATCTGTCAAATAAGTTATTGAGATATAATATGAAAACTGCTGATATGAAAATCTGTTTGAGCAAAACGCAGTCTTTCTTCGAGATCATGTGCTTGTTCTTTTCACTTACAGTACGTAACGCAGCTGCCCTTACAAAGTGCGTACTGCTTCATGAAGTATGCACACAGCTGGGAGGTACTGCTTGAAAATAGTGTGCAGTTGCAATCCGTAGTGAGAAATTAGCTGTCATCTGTCTGTGCGCTTGGTGGCTCAAGCTTGTGGGTCAGAAGGATTGTGGGTCAAGAATAGCAAGAAAAGGAGGCTGGATGACAAACTGCAAAACCAACTGGATGTCACAGTGGTATTTTTTGGCACATTACGTCTGACATACAATGTATTGGCACATACTGAATCTTTTTCTAACGAACTATATTGTATGGAAGAATGAATATCAGAACATGTCCATGATATTTGATGTTTCACGTGCAATGCTGCTACATTTCACTGTTCACTAAAGAAAACTGACTTCTTTACTGTGAAAGAAATGTGCGCGGAAGTGTCTGTATGCAGAGGTGTGTGTGTGTGTGTGTGTTTTTACATATTGAAATAGTTTTTATTTTTTCCTATTAATTTTTGTTTTGTTATTTAACAGTCCAATGGTGAGTTCTTGCATCAAAATTTCAGCCAAAATGTGCACCAACTAGTCTGTATTCTGTTTGACAATAAAGTGGCTATTCTGTTCTATATATTCTATGCTTGCCACCTCCAAGTCTGTTGTTATCCTTTCAATATAAAGAAAGACTGATTGCTTTAAAAGAGAAAAAAGTGTTTGATTTACCGAAAACCACAACAGTTGTTGACCTCCTGCAGTGACGCTTTGTCCACCCACCATCCACCCCGACCTCCTCCTTCCATCTCCAATACAGTCTATTAATCTATTTTGACCAGTGAGTGCAGAAGCATCCTGTCTAAGAGATAGCCAAGTGCTGAAACTTGCAGGAGAACACATGTGGCACCACATGTAGGTAAACTCCCAATGCACTCCAAGGCCATTACCCGTTGATGCACTGCACTATGCAGTATATATATATATACATATATAGAAGTATCTTCATGTCTGAGGCCCACAAAGTGGAGGTTCGAGCCGTGAAAGCGCAGAGCTGATAACAGGAGTCTAAAACGGCCGCCATACTGAGGACAAACCCTTTAAACCTCGCTCTTAGTCCACATAGGCCCCGCAATCCATCCAAAAATGTTTTCTGATGTGTAATCACCCTCACAGCTCTACGTGGGTGCACAGTTTCAGTCTTTTTTTTTTTCCCCCAACAAATTTTCCCAAACAGCCTCACCGATGATGGGAACGGAACGCGTTACATCACCTGGGTGTAAAACCGGGAGAGAAAAATACAATTTTAATGCGGTAATTTAGACCACTTACAGAGAACACATCAAAAACTTAAAAGCCTTCACGGCACGAGGAGATTACGCATGATAGGATTTCATAAACTGAACTCCGAAGCGTGGCTGGCAGTATCTACAGTTTCTAAAGAGAGACGTCAGGGGAGAGAAGCTCTAATGAGAACAGCTGGCTGTGATGCTGCAGCTGCTTCCTGCGGTGTCGAACGTGCCATCAAACATTCCTGTGGGTTATCGCAGCCACTTCGCCGTGGATTTTTTTTTATTTTTTTTGTCAGTGAAATGATCAAAGTCGAACGCTCTTTTCAACTCCAGCTTATCTGACAATCCAAGGCACAGAAGAAAGGACGCGCACACTACTAATTAAATAAGACGCCTCGGGCTACATTAATCTAAATGTGTTCTAAGAAACAGTTCACGGCGGTCGGAAGAACTGGTTGGACTGGGAAAGCATGGCTACAAATGTGTCGCCAAGAATTTACTCAGAGCTGCACTGAAGGGGGTTAATTCCTGACATAAGAAGGAATTTCAGAGCTTTACAGTATGTAATTTATCTTACTTCTTTGATGTTTTTCGCATCTTACGGTTCAAGAGTCCTCCTTGCATTTGCCCCACGCATGATTTATTCTAATCCTGTGACTACTGGACCCCAAGAGTTCCGGGCCGAGGCAGGGTCAGTACCATCGCCATGTCTGGGAGATCAGTTTGACAAGGCAGCGCTGCTTCCCCGGACGCAGCCATCAGCCGAGGTCATGATGTGGAACAAGGTTGTCTGTTTTTGCTTCATGAGAAACTACTGGGACATCCACGACGTCTGAACCCTCTGAACCTCAAAAAACCCGCCGTCACATTTGAAAGGCGTGTTATATTGTTTGTAAAATCTGCAAAATGACACCATTTTTTTCAGAGCCAGATGCTGTAAAAACAGAAAGAACTGTTGGATTTCAAGCCTCCCGATGGTCTGTGAGCCACTCATCTGTAACATCTGGCCTGAAAATGAACTAGATCTAAGCTTGACACCTTGATAGTTCATTAAAATCTCTTTATTTTAAACGTCTTATTTAAAAGTTTGCCAAAAATAAAACCTTAATAGAACCAGATTCTTTTAAAAAACTACACCGAGAAGAGAGCCGGTTGTGTGTTTACCATTTTTGAGCCATGCTACATAT
>NW_007578162.1:192497-213911 GCF_000690725.1 Stegastes partitus | reverse complement strand
TATTTTTTTCCCCACGTGATGCATTCACAGACTGTTGGAAAGCTAAAAATGCAACGATTCTTTCTGTTTTTACAGTTTCTGACCGTGATAAATGGAGCAATTTTGGCCATTTTTAAAAGAAAACATGCCTTCCAAAGCCCTCTGGGGTTTCTCGGGTGCTTCAAGGGTTAATGTGCTACATTCACAAGTAATAATAAATAACAATACAATGTTCATGCTGTCCAAAATCACCCCCAGCTCTTCTATCCTGGTTTACAGACATGTTCTGTCCTGCATTCACCAACTCAATACTTGAGGGGCAGTTATCCTTAATAAACCACACTGACAATTACTTCTTTTCTACAGATACTGTCAACTATAAAGTGCACTTGAACCTGCTAAATCCTCCAAATCCTCAGAAAATGACCAAGGTAAGGTCCTGAATACAACTCCAGTCTAGCTATATAAAAGATATCAAAGTTCCCTCTGATGGGTTTTTACAGCGGCTCATAATGTGCTCTCCGTCTATTGTTGGTGGCTCTTTGAACAGCATCCTATCTGTCCTAATAGCACGTGTGACGGATGTGTTAAACAACCTGCACGGTGTTGCCAAACCACAGTTGTTGCCACATTTGCACCACAAGCTTTTTTTTCCCCCTAACAAGCAGCAGGCAGACAGCACTGACTCACAAGCCCCCGATGGAATAACAGATGATAAAACAGCTCGTTCAAATGAATACCGGATGCATAATCATGAAGTTTAATTTGGTTAAACTGCCCGCAAAACCAGATTACCAACATTTCAATAAAACCGCGGTGGTGCCGAGCCGAAATGATGATATTTTGAGGTAGATTGGTTGTCTGAAAGTGTTCCGTATAAGCAGCTTGAACCATGAACGCATAAATATCGAATAAACGCGAGTGCAGGATCTGTGTCATCGCCCATGAGAAGCGACCTTTGTTGTATGTAATCCCCATCTCCTCTCTTTCGCTCGCTGTGCATTTAAAACAGACACTTTTACAAGCCTGGAGTCTGGTTTTACTCCCATTAATGATGTTTGTGAGCCAGAAAAATCGTGTCACAAAGAGGCCACAGCCCGAGAGAAGCAGGAATACGAGCAGATATATTAGATGATTTAGGAAATCTTGTTTTTTTAATGGCGCTACAATGAATTTTTCATCAAAATATATATATTATAGCTTTTTTTAGGGATTACTGCAAATTATACTGATGTGACAAACCAAATATTGCCATGAATCTGTTTTGCTCATTGACCTGCAACAATGACCCAACACAGCCAGATACATAAAAGGAGCATTTTAATCCCCTTAAAATGTAGAGCTGACTCTGCAAACTCACATCCTGCGTGTTTCCATGAACAGAAAAAGACGTATGAATCTGGAACAAAACGGCAAGATCTGGGTCCTGAATTGCGATGATGCCATTAGCCGACGTGTCTTCATTAAACGGGGAAAAACAAAGAAAAATGTCTACAAATATGAACATTTTGCAGGCCATTTGTCTGGCATTTTATCATCCGTGAAATATCAATAAAAGGCTGTTGCAGCTCTACTGGACTGACGTAAATATTTGCAACTCGATGCTAAAAGCCTGCAGGTAAACAATAGGAGGTCTGCCATCTTGGTTTTCGCTCTCGTACGATCGCGGGCGATGCAGCCGCTCTGAATCGGGCGAGGCTTTAAAAGCGGCCTCCTGGAGCTGCACAATATATCGTTTCAAATCATGTTGCGGTTTCTTTTTGCTTGTTACGAAAGGCAAACTCTCATTGTTCTCATTTCACACAGCTATTCTATGGAGGACGTCTGATTTAAGAGTTTTTGGACCACCGAAACACTGAAAATGGCTAAAAATAAATCTAGAACGACTACAAAGGAACACAAGGGGACCACAAAAGAGTAAATAATGACTAAAAAGGAACAAGAAAAGAGTCAAAATGGCAACAAATAAATGCAAAAGGGCCACAAAGAGATGCACAATTGTGACAAAATGCTAAAAGCAACTGTAAAGACATTTAAAATGAACACAAAATGGCTCAGAATGGCAAGAAACAGCTATTCTATGGAGGACAGCTGATTTAAGAGTTTTTGGACACACTGGGGTTGTGAGCTTTACATAGAAGAGTTTGTTGACATGCAGGCTGCACAGAAAAATGAGCAAAAAACAGAGGATGAAGGTTTGGTTGCAAAAAGAAATAAATTAGCATCTTTATGCAAATATTTTGGCCACAAAAAGCATGATGTTGATGAAAAACAGGAACTCTGTCGGCAGTGTCTTGCAATCGTCGCCACTACTTTAGATGTTTTCGCCAGCGTTACACTGTATTCGAATGCTCCAAACTGCTATTTTAAAATCTTTTTTTTTTTTAACATTTTGCTTTTATTTTCAATGCAAATGCAGTCCATTACATAATTCCAGTCCCTCTAGAATGATCATTTCTTTCTAAATGGAGTTATTCAAGTAATATGGTGACGATGTAATATGTAATGCAGAAAAGCTAAACGTCGCCGTGTCAGTTTTTTGCATCCCTAATCAGGATCCGTGCAGTCTGGATGGATGGTAATTTCTGCAGTGAGGTGACAAACGACACTCCGGTCAGCTCTTCACTTATGGTGCATGTTGCTGATTTGAACTTGCGGCTGTCAAACCGTCCTTGAACAAAATGCGGCGGCGAAAATAAATAAATAAATGTGTCGGTGTATTAAAGTCTCAGAGGAACGGCAGAAATAAATAAAGTAATTACAGCGGGGGTAGATAAAGTTGTCACCATATGTCCACTCTTACCTCTGTGTCCTTGAGGAAAACTATGAATTCACTTTAGTGCAGAAATGTACTGAATGTGAAGAATTAAACCCCCTCCATGTGTGTGTAGCATGTGCTGTGAGGCATACGAGACATTCAAGTATTTTACTCACACGAAGCTCTGTTATGAACTTAAATGACTCACAATAAACAAAAGGAAGTGGGACACACCAGGAAAACACGTGGATTCCAGCGGAACGCTCTCAGGGAAGCAGCTAACTGGATCTTGAGTACAGGTTTTTTTTTGTTAAACTATCAGCCTTAATGACATTTTCACAGAAACACATGAGTCAAGCTGGTCTGAACTCAACACAAAAGCATCAAAATGGCAAAAATAATAGCAACACAAGCAAAGTAAACACCGAATCAAACTGCAATTTTCTTCTAAATCTAGGACACGGAAAGAAGCTGCAGACTTTAAAGACGTTGTTACCAGGGTGTGCTTACGTCTCTGAAAAGCTTCACATTAAAAAAATGAATTTTGCGGTCAATACGGTTTTAATAAATATTAACACCAGATGAGTCATGTTTGAGCGCCGAAGTATCGATCACGCCGCTATCGATCGCTGCAGCTGCGAAGAAATCAGCACATGAAAGAGCAGCTTCACCTCCCGTCTCTCACTGTAAGTGAGCTCATCACTTCAAGAAATACTTCACATCAGCCCGCCGCCGACCCACATCACACTCCGCTCCGTCTCCGCCAGTATAAAAGTGAATTTTTATGCCCTACCCCTCGGCTTTTAGCTCCTTTTAAAAACTTCTCCATCAGACATCAGAGAAAAAGCTGCATTTTGGTGACTGTTCCACTCAACTCAGCCGAATCCAGAAAACTACTACTGTAAGTCTCAGGGGGAAACGTAAGAATACCAAAGTGCACTGCAATGTAGAGTCACACAGTGACTGGAAACAGGCGTAGGTCTGGAGGACAGGGCCAAGCAACCAAAAAAAGGGATGCTGTGATTACAGAAACAATCCCAAAGACATGCAAAATGATCACAAAGAGAGGCAAAACAACTAAAATAGGACTCAAAACGGCAAGAAATAAATACAAAATGATTATAAAGACACGCGTTACGACCACCGAAACACTGAAAATGGCTAAAAAGAAATCTAAAACGACTACAAAGGAACACAAGGGGACAACAAAAGAGTAAATAATGACTACAAAGGAACAAGAAAAGAGTCAAAATGGCAACAAATAAATGCAAAAGGGCCACGAAGAGATGCACAATTGTGACAAAATGCTAAAAGCAACTGTAAAGACATTTAAAATGAACACAAAATGGCTCAGAATGGCAAGAAATAGATGCAGAATGATCAGGGAAATCCAAGGGTCCAGGAGATACAAAATGACCACAAAAGACTAAAAATGACTATAAAGGGATGCAAAAGGAACACAAAAGCCTGAAAATTACTACTGAGGGAAGCAAAATGACCAGAGAAAGGCTTAAAATGGCGACCGATAAATGGAAAATGACCACCAAGAGATGCAAAATTGACACTTACAACACCCACAAAGGACTAAACATGACTATGAAGAGATTCAATATGGCCACAAATGACTCAGAATGGCTATAAATAAATGCAGGATGACCAGGGATGGTCAAAGGGCCAAGAGGTGTCAAAGCAGGACAAAAGACTGAAAATGAGAATCAAAATGATTCGATATGCCACAAAGAGAGTCAAAGCCAACACAACTGGCTAAAAATGACCACAAAGTACCATTTTAAAGCTGCATTAACTAATCAGTAAATCATCAAAAACAAATGATTATCAATTGATAAAACATAAATTCTAGTATTTTCTGCTTTTATCTCCTCATACATGTAGATCTGATGCTGTTTTTTTAAGCACCCACAATCGTAAACTGATTATCTTAACCCGCAGCGGGCCTGTGGTAAATTGTTTCAGGCATTTTTCAATCTATAATATCATTTTCTAGAGACAAATATTTGACAGACTAATCAATAATGAAATTCATTTCAGTCTGGGGGTCTTGCTGCTGTGTAGGAGGGGCCGAGGACTATTCACTGGTCCGTGGCTGCAGGCTACGAGGAGTTACAAATAGCTGCTGTAGTACATTCCTGTCATAATGGAACATTTAAAGTTGTCTATTTGGCAGTCATTTATTACACCGAATAAAAAATGGAACTACTCCTAATGCAGTTTATTGCTGCTAAGAACCAGGGCTTTGAACTCGAGTCTTAATACCTATTTAGTGATTTTACAAACGTACCCGCCTCCTTTGACTGCGAAGGAGAAGAAAAGAACACTGCAGGGTTGGATTGTCTCAGCACAAACACAGAGAGAGAAAGAAAACACACCGCTCGGCTGCTTTAATTCCTCCTCATCCCCCTTTTTCTTTCGCTCTCGGAGCGTTTCGACCTTGAGCTTCTCCGAGCAGAGAAATAACAGCGGCACAGAGGTCTTTTGTCATGTAGCGACTGCAGCCGTCAACCCATCAGCCCTCTGCAGGAAGCCCGTGCTTCCTTCATCCCCAAACTGATGCGGACCTGCGGTGTGATTATGACAAGTGCCGGTGAAGTGGAATGATGCTATGATATCGTTGCCGCGCTCTTGGACACGCGTCGTGTTTTTCCTCTCGTCTTGTTCCATTTCATTAGTGTGCTTACAGGTGCCATGCAGCGCTAATGCAGCTTTGGGTGAAATGTCAGAGTCAGATAACCTCTAGCAGGCCTCCGCTCGTTCTAATGGCACACTAAAGCTGAAAATGAAGGTGTTTGTGTTGCGCATTTATCACATTTTTTGCCCTCAAATAGAGGAAATAAGAAATGATTAAAATCACAGCGGAGATCACAGTGTTCGACTCACATGAGATTAGTGTTGTCTTCTAAAAATATGGAAAATAATCTGTGTTGGGGCTAAACCTTTAATCAGAATTGCCGTGCAGAGCAGCTCTCAGTAATCACTTTAGCAAAGCATTCCCACGTGTCCTGGAGAGTGTGTAATGAAGCTACACTGTCATGAAAAAGCCCTTGAAAATGAGAGATTGGACCAAAAATATTCTGGAAAGCGAGCTGATTCACAGGCAGGTTGCTGAAGGTGAGTGCATGTTCTGCATAAGCATTCGCTGTGAACGCATTTAGAAAGAGTCTATAAGTGAGCGAGCACACTCAACTTACTACATTTCTAGACTAGTCTGCCCTTAAATCAACCGATCATCATCTATGCTGGAGGATAAATTCAACATTTGTGAAGGCTTTTGACATTATTTTAATTGTTTATTTGTTATCCAAAAAGACTGAAAGCTATTCATAGATGTTTGGGTTACAAATAACTATGACTAGTTTGCAATAATATTCAACTATATTCAAGACATACATGAGCCCCTTCGGATGTCCACCTGTAGAAAAAACTGTACAGTCCTACTGGTCGAATCAATTGATCAGTCGGATTGATGAGCGGCAGCAAAATGTACGAGATTACAAGCATTTCTTAAAGGTCCCACTGGGTAAAAATCCATTTTTATTGCGCTTTGCAGGTTTTACAAACTGTGAAAACCTGATGATGCTGACTAATGCCATTCCCCTGAGTAGAAACTAAGGAACCCGGAGCTTTTATCCTAAAAAGAGCTGCTTCTGCTCACTTTAAAAGCTCCGCTCACCAAACGTTCTGCTGCTGAATGCAAGAGTGAACACAAGAGTCCTCATGCACTCTCAGCATCTGAGGAACTGAAGACCCAGAAAATTACTCAAATTTTTGATGGTTTTCACCACAACAGGAAAATCCTTAGTGTTAGCATATTAGGCTGCTAATGTGGCTAACATTACCATTAGCTTTAATCATATAAGCAGTTTTGATTTGATTCCACTTCCTAAGTTTTAAAGACATTGAAAATACAATAAACATAAACAATATGTTGGATGGTAGAACACTGTGAAATTCAAAAGCTGCAAAAATAATAGCAAATATCTGTAAAATATGATATTTTTAGCTGGTTGATACGATAACAGAATAATTTACGATTACAAATTGTAAACGAACACACTACCATTTATATACAGTATAATTTATATATTTAGTATGTATGGTTCAGTTCAGTTTTTATAGCAAAAATAAAATTATATATAATTTACTACTTTCTTGGTGATTTCGATATATTATTACATTATTTTTAATTTAACAAAACAGAGATAATCTGTAATATGTATAATTTTTAAAATCCTAAATATGCATTTTTTTTCTTTCAAACAATAGCAGATATATGTAAAATAGCATATTTTGCTAATTTAAATAGTGTAAGTTTAAGGTCAAACAATGTCAAAGAATCAATTACCATTGATAAAGTTTAAAAAAAAAAAAAAAGAAGAAGGTTTTGGCCTCTCTTTTTTCTTTTTTTTTTGTTTTAAAGCTACCATGTAAATCTTTTCCTCTTCTGGAATTTTGCTTGGTAATATCTGTAATGTAACAAAGCAAGGGGAAAATTGTTATTTCTTTTCTTTCTTTTTTTTTTTACAGTGTATAAGATGCACATCATTTCAAGCGTTTGACACTAACAAGAATGAACATTACATTTTCCAAAGTAATGTGCGTGTGGATCAGCGGAAACCCAAACAAACTGGAGCCAAATTCGTCTGACACTCTTCATTTCCCGTCTAAAGAGCCCTGCTCGTTTGTTTCTTTAAACCTGAAGAATCAAACTGTTTTTCATGCGGAACACTGGAGCGGTCTGATGTTTACACTGCGTGAAATCTTCAAATCAAAACTCCGGGTTGTTTTACGGTTGGACCAATCTGTCAAACACAATCATTTTTCACGTCTTGTGTGACACATTTCGGCAAAATCTGGCTTGACACTCTTTTATTTTTCGTTTTTTTTCATCCCCGCTAAAAATTTCCGATGACTTGAGAACGAACGCTGTGAGACTGTACAGACTGAACCACAGGTGGCTGCAACAGAAAGGTTTTGTGAACAGTGTGGGTCAGCGTGGGAGCTCCTGAACGTGCCACACAAGCTGTACGAAAGCACCACAAAGCCTCATTAAACAGCAAACCAGACATGTCTGTTTGTATCAAGCAAGAAACATCCAATTAGAAGCTTTCGGCGGAGCTCCATTTAATTCCCCTCATTCAGGTTTTCACCATTATAATCACCCTCACCTTGCTGTTGAGTGACGGCACCTCGGCTTTAATGATCCCCGTCAGCGGTGAATAGCGTTACTCAGCCTCGAGACGCAAAACCAGAACAAATAATAACAGGAAAACAAGCAGGCGGGCGACCTCGCCGACTGTGACCTCAGCTCTTGTGGATTGTTAACGGCAACAGGCGGGTCGACTTTAAAAATCTTACAGAATCAATTCCTCACGCTCGGGCCCCTGCAGATTCATTGATCTCTACATCACATGGACGAGCTGGTCTCAAGCGCAGAGCATCAAGGCTGAAGGCCGTCATGCTCTTGTACTGCATTGATTGGGAGCGAGTCGGCGTTATGTGATTACAAGGCTCCAACTCTTGAAGGTGAGCACCACAAAATGAGCAGTAATTCCCCGTATCCAGCAGGCTTCCAACAACAGAAACACCCATCAAGGTCTGCTGATGAAACCCGGAGACACACGAGGCTTGAGAGCGAATAAAGGCGGCCGACATGTCTGGTTTGTAGATGTCACTAAGTCCTGGACTTTAGGATTTGTTTTAAAATGAGAGCTGGCAGCACAGATTCTACTTTGCTCTGCTTTTTTTTTTTCTTGAGAGAGAAGCTGCTGTAGAAATCAGCTCCAAGGCCAGCAGAGATGGACAGTCTGCTTCACCGTCTATTACAGGAGAACAATTTGCTGTCAAGTGGAAGGAAAAACAACCCTCGAGGAGCTGCCTGCCATCGCTGGTGTCAAATCTGAAGAAATCATCTCAGTGTGGTTATGTACTCAGTTAGTCTTACTTTGTGTGCCATGAACAATGAAATGGCTGGTGAGCAGAGAGCTGCAAAGCCAGACTGAAATCTGCCCTTTGTCACTGATGCCATAAACTCTAAATACGAAAATCAGATTCTTTAAATGTGGCATTAGATTTTTTTACATTGCTGTTTCTGTTCCATTTCTGTTAAAGCTGCACTGCTGACTAACCTGTTAGATGCTAATGCCATATTTGTGTCATATAGGATGAATGGATTACTCTTTTTACTTTAATCAGTTGGCTCCTCATGACAACTACACCGATTGGGACTGTGACCTTCAATTCAATTCAACTTTATTTGTATAGCGCAGTTTACAACATGTTATCACACAGCGCTTAACAAAGTAAGGTATAGACCTTACAAATTTAAACAGAGAAACCAACAATCCAAAGTTACCTTTGGACTTCCTTTGAGCAAGCGATGGCAATGGTGGGAAGAAACCAAACCCCACCCCGAGGGAGGGAGGAAAAAAACCTCCGGCAGAACCAGGCTCAGGGAGGACGGCCATCTGCCTCGACTACTTATGCTAATTAACCTGTTTGAACCTAATGAACTACTCTGTCGGTGGTTAACAAACATATTAGCCACACATGCAAATGATGGTCATTATCTTCTTTATGCCAACGTGTTGTTCTTGTAAACATCTGTCAGTGGCTCTTCTGTATTAACTAATAGTACAAACATTAATCAGTGGTTTGTAAACATGCTAGCTACTCATACAATTTAAGCTAACCACGTGTTAGCTGCTCTTTTTAGACATTTGTCATTTGCTGTTGACTTTATTAGCAGTTAATAGTTATACTCGATACCTTGTCAGTTTACCCTGTATTTGTCTATAAACATGGTAGCTACCAATGCTAGGTCATGCTAACAACATTTTAGTTGCTCTTGTAATCCGCAGTTGCTATTAGCTTTGTTCACTGGTGTACTATGTCAATGTTTATAAACATGCTAGTTTTGCTTCCTAATTAAAGTCTTATTTATAAAATCTTATTTGCTCTACTAAACACCTTTCAAGTTGCTGTTAGATTTAGTAGCACTTCATGTTAACTTTTCAGGCACATCACCAGCTTCTCAGGTCTACTTTGTCAGTTGTTTCTAAACAGCTTGGCTATTCTTACTAATTAATTATAGTAAATTTTTCATGCTAACCACCGGTCAGTTGTTCTTGTAAGCACCTGTTGGTTGCTGTTGGCTTCGTTAGCTCTTATTGGCAACTTTCCGCTTGTCTGCTTACACTAGTTACCTTGTCAACCCATATTAGTTGCTTACAAACATGTCAGCTATTAATACTATTTACAGTCATTCAATGCTATTCATTAGCTGTTGTTGTGAACACTTGTCAGTTGCTGTTGGCTTTATTGGCTCTGATGCCCAATAGCTTTTGATGGCTACCTTGTCAGTCTCCCATGTCAATTAGGTATAAACATGTTTGCTATGCTAACTATCTGTTAGTTGCTGTTGGCACATTTAGCTGTTATGCTAACTATACTAACATCTTTGCCAGCTACCTTGTCAAAAACATTTTTTTTTTTAAAAACGGTCGACACTTGAGAGCTACAGATTTATCATCAGTCCAGTTTAAGCATTTCAAATTGATTAATACTAAACCCAGAGGGATTATTTCTATGAGCAGACTAATGCAATCTACTGTAACTGATCGTAAGTACAATGAATGGATTAGCAGATTCTTACAACTGCACAGTGACACTGTTTCAGACAGTCACCATCTGTGTACAGTACAATCAGCATTTCTAAGCCTCCGGGTGATCCAGGATCAGCTTCAGACCCCTCAAAACAATAAGGCTACTCTCCAGTAATCAAACGTTCTCTTTCAATGTGACCTTGTCGAGGCGAACACGGCCCGCGTCCATTCTCGTCGCCTTTAAATATTTATGATCATGCAGAACGACGGCAGCCTGTGGCCTTAAATCATTATGTTGGAGCCCATGAATGTTATTTTAGGCGCTTCATGCGCACCATATACTTTTTCATTAACTCTGGATGGCATGGAGGAGGATGAGGTCAGCCGAGGTCATGTGTGGGGGCAGAGGAAGAGCGCAGCAAGTCAAAATTAATTCAGATTATTTTGGACACCTATGCAGATCTCAGCCTGCGGTGAAGCGTACAATATGTCAACTCGTACGAGACACATTGGCAGTCGGGAGGGGGTGGAAAGTAAGTAATTTAAATATTGTCAATCACTGCTGTCTCTCTGCCAGACTTCCATCCCTTCTTCCTCTTCTTTTGTACCAAACGCTTGGTTACCTTTTCCCCACTTTTCTTCTGGGGTAATTTTCTTTACTGGAGAAGCGACACACAATTAGTTCTGGGATGATGAGCTACTCTGAGCTTTCCATGACCCCTGACGATATCTAATCAATTTGGAGATGATGTTTTTTTTCTGTAATTAATTAAAAGGAGATCAAAGAGTCGAGATAGAAGCTTCCGCCATGATTTCAGCGGCGCTTTTTAAATGAAGATGAAACACAGTCGCGCACACACACTTTCATAAAATTCACTTGCATGTATTCGCGCACACCAGGCCCCCTGCTCTCAAAACATGCAGCCTTATGTTTATTTATGATATATATATCGAGCACTTCAAAGAATTGTCCAGCCCTGAAAAAGAGAAACCGCTCCCTGAGGTCTTCTACCAGCATCTGTATAATAAGAACACAATTCGCACTCGACTCCAAGTCCTTCAAAAACCGAAGTGGACCCAGAGAAAGGAAAGTCATCACCATGCCGATGGTTTCGTTGCTAATGCTGCTCATGATGCAACCGGGATGACAGCTGCGTCTGGAGCCTGGACTCAGGATTCACCCAGAGGGAATGAAAATTCACTAAAACATAAAAGAATTTCACACATGAACGTGTTTAAGCTGCAGTTCCCAGAACTATACTGCTGAGACAGGAATACTCTCGTGGAATCCGTTCATTTATACTTCACTACAAGACTGTCAGACACCACGAGGGACAAGTATTAAAGGTCCCATGTGGTGGAAATCCATTTTTTGTATGTACTTTTTGTCTTAAAAACTTGGAGGTGTAAAATAAAAGCTGTGAAAATACAAAGACGCTTTCTGCTGCCGGTCTCTTGCCCCTCCTCAACTACACAGCCAGTCAGACTTGAGGAACCGATAGTCGTGAAATTAAATATTTGCATAACCCTGTCCCCTCGCTGCCCGCTGAGTCTGGGAAAGCTGCAAAGAATGAGCAGCTGCCTCACAGTCTCCCAGGTTTACTTACGCTCTAGAGCTGCTTCTGCTAACTCTAGAATGCCACAAGCAAAACAAACCAAATGTTCTACTGTGTGTTCGACTGAACACAAGAGTCCTCATGCACTCCCAGCATCTGAGAAATGGAGGACCCATTGGATTACTTCTATTTTTTGTTGGCAATGTCCCACAACAACAGGAAAATCCTTCATGTCGGCACTTGGTGTGGCTAAAGTCACAAATGTTACCATTAGCTTTGATGGCCCACAAGTCAGTGCTCTGTGGAAACTGACGCTCAGGGAAATTCAGAGATAGTGGAAGTTTTAGGAGTGATTTGAAACCAACGAACAAGGTGTTTTTGTTTCACCTTTTTTGCTTCGGAGCAACTTAAACTCAGCAGGTGTTTACATTTGTTTACTTCTGTCCTGCTCTCTGTGCTCACAGAAGCTGTATTTTAACACATATTCTTCAGTTTCTATTGTCAGACAACAGAACAAGAAAGAAACAGTGACGGAATAGCAGCCCGTTAGGATGGCATATTAATCAGCAGTCACTTCAGAGCCATTTTCAAGCTGCTGCTCTTCACCGCTAAAATACCGATTTATAACCTCAACACCGTCCGACAAACTCATCAGAAATGTCGGTGCTCTGACGTTGCCGATATTTCCACGTCAAATGAAAAGCATTTGTCTCACGTACTCGTCTGCATCTCTTTTGGCTGCTGGGTGGTCAACGTTTTGCTCCACACTGTCAATTGGAGATGCAGAGAGAGTCTTGTTTCTGAGTAAGGCGTGGACGGCAGCCGCTTAGCTGCTTTTAAAGCTACTGACACCAAAACAGTTTCTTTAGAACTTGGCTAAAACCAGGCATTACACAGTCAAGGGGAAGTAAATCATCTTTGTGGTGTTTTTAATGGACAAACTGAAAGACATGTTTTGTGGACATGTGAGACTTAGATTAATTTGCTAAAAAAAGGGGCACAATATCAGACCTATAAGAACGACAAAAACTGTGGATATCACCACTAAAATCCAACTTTCTTGACAAGGGGAAGAACATGAGAAATTATGTAAAAATCAAAGTACTGTATTTCCAGCTGTGTCTGAGTCTGTTGCTGAGATCAACAGTGTGCAGCAGCTGCAGGTTTGTGCCATTTGCTGGAGGCTTTAACCCACAACGTCTGACAGCAGAGACATTTATAGCACGGGTCGCCCGGTGGGAATCCAGACGCCACATCAGCTCCCTATCAGCACCTCGCCTCTTCTACGCCTTCCACATGATCACAACACGTCTTCGCCGCAACCGCTAAAAACCCCCGAGAGCAGCTGCTGCTGCAAACGACAAACTAAAGCTGTTTGTGTATTCATGTAGCTCGCTGCTTTCTGGCTGTGCAGGGGGGGAGTCGGTGTTTTTCAGAACAAACAGTCACCGGGCGCTTCGCCCTGTAGCCGACTGCATTTGCATTATGGCCTCAGCACACGCCGCAATCAGCACGAATCAGCTCCCCCCGACTGAGAGAAGCTGCTGAAAATAAGCTCAGGTGTAAAGTTCAGTCCAGAGCAGCAGCACACAGGTTTCTGTTGATTCACCCTGACAAATAATTTACATTTAGCTGTTTTTTTCACTACAGTTTAGGTGACATTCTTTTCAAAGTACAGGTTGAGTAACAGCAGAACTGAACTCTTTTCAGTACATCATCCAAAATAAATCTAATTATCAGATAATTCATTCAAAAACAGGTGACAGGTGCTCTAAGTGCTTCCATTACATTCATGTTACTGCAATCAAGTGCCTTTTTGTGCATAATGTAATTTGGATAAAATCAGAAAATTAGCTGAAAATTATAGAATAATGAGCCCTGGCAGCTCCACCAGTTCTACACTTATTAACTTTAATGAAATGGATTATGTAATTGCAAATGGCAAGTTTTTTTGATCAGAGGTCAAGGGTGCTCTTCAAAAGCAAAATGGCACAGTGTTGGTTTGGGTAAGTTTAGTTTCCAGTGAAGGTAAATGTTGTTCACAAAAGTGTCATTCTGACTAGATTACTGTTGAACACATTACAAAAAAAATGCTTGCAACAGCCTGAATCAAAGAAACCATGCTTCTCTACGTCACTGCCAACTGCGAGAAAGATGAATTCATATCTCACCAGTAATTGCAATACTTCCATGTTAAACAGTAAGGTGTTATCTCTGATACAATAATAAAAACAGTTTAGATTTCCTGGTTTTTCCATTTATCATCTTTATATTTAAATCTGGGGCTGCAAGGTGGCTCAGTGGTTAGCACCGTCACCGCTTCACGTCTCAGTGAGGACACCCGGGATCTTTCTGCGTGGAGTTTGCATGTTCTCTCCGTGCAGCGTGGGTTCTCTCCGGGTTCTCCAGCTTCCTCCCACAAGTCCAAAAACATGTTGAGGTTAATTGGTGATTCAAAATTGTCCGTAGGTGCGAATGTAAGTGTGCTTGGTTGTCTGTCTCTAAGTGTAGCCCTGTGATAGACTGGCGACCTGTCCAGTCCGCTGGGATAGACTCCAGCCCCCCGCGATCCTAGTGAGGATTAAGCGGTGTATAGATAATGGATGGATGGATGGATGGATATTCAGATCTTTTTTTTCAGTGCTTCATATGTCCAACATTTTTTCTGAGGACAGTGTCAATCTTCATCCACATGAAGTGTTTTTGGGGAAAATTTCTTTATAAATACTCCTCAGAAACCATTTTTTAAATAGCTGTTGGTTTGTGTTGCTCTAAATTTCTCTCTAAACCACTACGACTGTGTTGGATTCAAGTCAGGTGACACATTTGACCACACCGGACCACTGGAGTATTCCTCTTCTGCCGAGGTTTTGCTTACATGTTGCTCCGTGTTTCACTGTCAGGACGATGCATTCACTGTGGTAGCCCCGGCCTGATTCACACCAAACATGAACAAATCTATCTTGGTCTCATCTGACCAAAGGACCGGGCTCCCATCATCGGGCTACGTTTCATGTTCTTCAGCTAATTTGCAGTTTTGTGCCACAAAGAACAATTTTTTTCTTGATGCCTTCCATTGACGTTGACGTTATGAGCTGATCTTCACGCTGTCTGAACTGAAGTGCCACGCTGTTGTCCACTGTGCCAAGTCTGAAGCAGCTGGTTGTCTGTTGTTAGACTGTCAAAGAAGTGCGCCGTCTGTGGCGACGAAGGACGACCGCCGGTGCACTGATTGGTGGCACTGTGACGGTTCTTTACCTCCTGATTACTGCTGTTTCCACTGATTTCCACTGATCTTCCTTTGCAATCATTGTGAGGCCACACAATCACATTGATTTCTTAAGTCCTCATATGATTATCTTTCATGAAGGGCCATGATGAAGACATGCAGATAGACACAGGTGCAAAGCTGACAAAGTGCTGGTGTTGACAACTCATTTTATAACCGTGTTCATGCAGGTAGGCTGACTGGAAATCAAAGAGGTGTTCAATTTTGTTTCAGTGATCACAGATTTTCTGACTTGTGCATTCACTACTGTTGCGTTGAGTTTGCACCACGGGGCCGTCGTTTTTAATATAATCCTTCTTAAGTATTTGTTTCTGGTTGTTCATACCAGGAAAAACTCCTCTGGTGAATTTAGAAATATTGAGAGATGAGCAATTTTTGAATCATTTTACCTTCAGGTCATATTTCACAGGACTGTTGTATATTGTAGTTGCAACAGATCTTTCGTAAAGCTTTGAATATTACGTGCTCCGGAGCCCAACGAAATGGCATTTGTGAAAATCCCTAACATGCTCAGTATTAACATATATGCAACCTTCAAAATTCATTAAGAGCCTATCCATCCTATGTTGATATAAAATCAACAATCCAGCCGCTTTACATTTCCCTCAGAATGCATTTGCTGCAGCAAATAAATTGCATATCAAAGGAATTACCTTAAAGACAGCCGAGACATCACAGCATCACACCTGCCATCTGCAAGTCATGTACAATAACAAATGACCTGCTGTGAAATTAGTCCAGTTTATTAACGACGTCGAGAGGAGAGCGGGTACGTGCAGAACCTGCAAAACGTCGAGGCAGGAGCATGTGCTTTAAAGTTTCATGTTTTTAACCTGCTTTTCTTCGCTGTGTGACTCTGTGTCGAGTCAGCCCTTCACATTTCATTAATTTAACACGCATGAGGGCGAACTCAACAAGAAACCACAACATCTCATTATCACTGTAGTTTTTCTGGCCTTGCCGAGTTGTTTTTTTTTTTTTTTTCACCATTTTAACTGTAAAAATCAGCTTGTTTTGAGTGTGGCTGATGAAACATTTGACAGAAAGCTCATTATTGTGATGTTATGTTGAGCCTACTTTAGATTTTCACTGCAAATCCCTTTACAAACACCCCCTAATCACAATCAAAGCTGCACAGAGACATATACATTCAGTGTCTTAACAAGACATAAATCCTCTTTAAATCACTCAAGCTAACACTGTAAAATTCTTTCATTTTATTGTTCTTTTTTTTTTTTTTTACTTGTATTTGACTGTGTTTTGTCAGTAAATCCTGCCTGTGCAGGGAGAACATTTCAGCTGGGCTTTGAAGTAAATCAATTTCTTACACTGTATGCATTTTTTAAAATCAAGCAACTTGCATTATTCCTTCTTGCTAAAAGGCTTTGACAGGAAAAAAAATACTTTCCTCTGAAACAGATTGAGATATTCTTGCGCTGACACTTTGACGTGAGAGTAGCTAAGGTTTTAGGACTCGTACATAGACAGAAACTGCCTGAGCGTGTGCAGAGTTTTCACACTGCACAGAGCTTAGGTAGCAAATATGTCGAGCTGAATGTTAAACGTGTCTTAAAGGATGCACAAGACATCAAGAATATTTCTGTCTGATGCCGAGCTTTAAAAGAGAGGCAAACATGATACATCTTCGGTGAGGTGCTGGAAGACACACATGCAGAACGTTTACATGAGCTCATTAACCTTTACCGACTTATCTGCTGCAAACAAATCAGCCTTTGGGTTTAAAAATAAAATAAAAGGCCTGCACTGAACTGGAAGTCCACGCTGAATCATGTTAACCCCAGAATACAACATATGAAATATTTATAGTCATTTCAGTTGTCTGACCTCATTCTGTCATCAATCCAAAAAAAGTTTAGAATCAGCCAAGAAACACACTTCCATCAAAAAAAAAAAAAACCTCCAGAAGTAGAGTTTGCATCATGCAGAGCAGGGACGATCTCCCCAGACGAGCCTTTCCAACAGCTTCAAATGTGTAATATTAAAGAGGAGCCAGAATTCTTATCACTTTATGCAAGTTAAAATCCATCTGAAGTCACAAATCCTTCTAATATTTCTCCCGTTTAAATACAAAATCCACAGACGCGATGGACACGAGGTCTTAAAATGCAAATTATCAAGAGCTTCATCCCCCCCCCGAACGTGAAGAGAGAAATCCACCGGGAGACGTGGAGGAATCTCCGGCTTTTTTTGGAGTTTGATGGAGGATTCGTTCACTTTCAAAGACTTGTGAGGAGGTTTTAATTTCTTTCCCCCACTTCTTCCTCCCTTCCCTTCCATGACAGAGCTGAAGCCAAACCTTAACAAAACTTTAACCAGCGGTGGAAGTTCAGGTTTTGCAATCTGAGGCTCACAGAGCATATTTCAGAAGGAAGTCATGATCCAGAGCACCAAACCTACCTGATGGATTAATGAATAAATGCATTTTAACCAGTGCCAATTGGGGGAAAAAAAATATTTTCTTTTTTAAAAATGCTAAATATTTATGACTTTTGGGTCAAGTACATCCACCAAGTAGGACTCTGACGCGTTTGAAAGTTTCCAAAAAGTGCATATTGTGAAGTGTTTTCTTAGTTTTTAACAATCAAAAAGGTTAAAGAAACAAAAGATGAGCATGAAAAGGAAATAAATGAATTTTAAAAAGCTATGAAATTCCCCAAATGCAGTTTGTTTCCAAGTCAAACATGTTGCTAATTAACCCAAACTAATGTCTGTACCACACAGATGCAGCTCTGAGAATTATTGGTAGCTTACAAGCTACAAATATGTGAAATTAGAAGTGCTGCTGCTTCTCTGTAATGATTTAAAAAACGTATCTTCCATTTTTATTACAGCTAAGAGCATCCTTATTGACTGTAGAGACCAAATAAACCAAGAACATCTGCCTTCAAAACATATTCACACCAATAAAACGTCTAACTAATAAACAGTGTTTTGATTTTTTCCCCTGCAGAAACTGTTGTTGTTAAAGACATTCACTAGAACAGAGCAGAGGTTAATGAATGCTTTGTGTTATATATATATTATACATCTGTACATAAATCACATAAAGTATAAGAATAAAGAATAAATATATTCAGCTAAAGTTACAGAACGAGACATTTTAAAACCTTTTTTTTTTATAAATAAATAAGTCATTAAGTGAATTAGTGTGGAAATTACGCACATTTTCCAAGTGTATTAATTTAAAAGCAGAACAGTAACAAACATCCAAGGTCCACGTAGCTTTCATCATTTTAATTAATTCATATTTAACTGCATCATTATGATTTAACAGATTTAATTATTTTCCAATTAGTTAAATTGCTAATCAAGTTATGCCTTGAAAATGTCACATGCTCGGTTAATCACTGGAGAAATGCATCATGACGTGGAAAGTAATCAAGTACATATACTCGAGTATTGAATATAGGTGCTATTTTCTGCTGCTTTATACGTCTGCTTCACTGCGCTTCAGAGAAATATTGGACGACTTTTTTTTATTCCAAGTTATTTTTCAGATTAGTACTATATCTAAAAAATAAATTACATTAAATTAAAAAAAAACATGCTAAGTTTATAAAATACAACCCGTCTGCTAAATAACCCATCCATCCAGCCATCCATTATCTATACACCGCTTTATCCTCGTGGGGGGCTGGAGTCTATCCCAGCTGACTTAGGGCGAAGGCAGGAGACACCCTGGACAGGTCACCAGTCTATCACAGGGCTACACTTCGAGACAGACAACCAAGCACACTCACATTCACACCTACGGACAATTTAGAATCACCAATTAACCTCAACATGTTTTTGGACTGTGTGGGAGGAAGCTAGAGAACCCGGAGAGAACCCACGCTGCACGGGGAGAACATGGAGACTCCACGCAGAAAGATCCCAGGTGTCCACACCGGGATGCAAACCAGCGACCTGCGCCACCTTGCAGCCCCTACATAACCCAGCAGTAACATCATTTTGATACCAATGAGAGATTTACCCAAAAGTGGTTTCACTTCTTAAGTGGTTGACATTCAAACAATAGAAGGACACGGAGAAAGTTTTGATTCACAAGAACAGAAGGAATCTGAGCATCTGAAGTTTGTTTCTTCTTCATTTCTGTTCAATTTTGCCTCCTCAGAAAACGAGGTCATTTGACAAACTGCATGTCATTGTGCAAATGTAGCACAGTGTGAAATGGAAACAAAGGTTCACATATTAAAATGAAGAAGCGCAGAGTTAAACTAGAAACTCCAACTTGACAAAAACAAATACAAAAATAAGGGCTTAGAATTGAAGTCAGTCTTCCAACTCCAAATGAAATCCAAGCTTCTATCAAACTCCTTAAAGTTACTAAAGTTCAGTCTGTATATTGGATAAAGTGCACACGGTGGATATTTTACAGCACAGAGCAGCTAAAGCAGCTCCTTCTACTCCTTGATGTTTATTTGTTCTCTGGCTTCAAATTATATGTGAATGCAGCTGAATTTACAGCGTCTTTAACTTGTGTGTGTGGTGAGTTTGTCTGTAGACATCAAGTGATAAAAACAGCTAAAGAGTCACTCGGTCATCTTTGTTCTGTTGTCTGAAAACAGAGAGAAAAATATGTCAATGAGAGGAATTCAGCTGCATTATAACACAGTATAAGTGAGCTCAGAGGGCAGGAGAGAAGCAAACAGATGCAACGTTCCTCCTTTGTGTTCATTTTTTTAGGTGTTTGTGTTGCTCTGGTCAGACATCGAAACTTTGCACAGTGAACAAACCCCCGTTTTGCTCAAACAGAGTTATCATTTGAAGTACTCCCAGACTTTTGACACCTTGGGTCTTTAGAAACTGAAACCAGTCGGGCTCTGCTGCAGCCAGGATTTTCTAAAACTGCTCCACCCGTTGGTAGCTGACATCAGGACGCAACACCGAAGACATTTACTTTTAATAGACTCTAAGTACACAGATAAAAATAATGATGTAGAAGAATTTTCAGCATCGGTGTCGTCAATTATGCGACCAATCACAGCAGCTCTAAACCAGACAGGATGTAGCTGTGTTTAGGTGCAGTAGGAATGTTTAGATAGTACTGTTATCTATTTATTCAGTGATTCTGTAAATTCAGACAGTCCTACTCTGGATCAAAGTACTTAATCAATTAACTGACTCTGGATCAGCTACAACCGTGTAAACAGCTTTAACAGCTGATCATGATGATAGTTAAACACTGTTGTACTGTTAAAAATAACATTTGTGCCACAGAAGTCAGAATTCTGCCGGCGAGTCCTCTCACCTTTCACGCTTTCACTTTGTTAGTTATATTTCTGCACTTTTACTCTGGATCTTGAATACTTGTAGTGGAGTATTTAGTTATATTAGTACTTTTACTTAAGTGAAACATCCAAATTGTTCCTCCAGCGCTGAGTTCAAACCAATGAAAATGGCACCCGTGGGGGGGGAAAAAAAAAAAAGCACTTTTCTGCCAACATCCAGCGATAAACATCAAACTCAGCGACTGTGGACTTAATGACGTGCCTCAGCTCCTTTAAATCTGTCACACACACTCACACCTGCTCAAGGAACTCAAGTGTATCTTCTCTCAATAAGCTCCTGTTCACCTGCGTGCGTTTGTGTGTGTGTGTGTGTGTGTTGCTCCGAGAGGCGAGATGCTGACAGATAATCAATGTCGTGTGATTGGCCGGTGACCTGTCGGCTGCAGGCGGCGCAGGCTCGTTGTCGTGACGACCCGACTCACAAAGGATGCTCGCTCGCGAGAAAATTGGTTTGTGGCTGAAGAGCCTTTTTATTTGCTGCGTGTGTGTGTGTGTGCTTGTGGGCCCACACATCTGCACCTGTGAGGACCGGGTTTAGAGTTTTAGACCTTGGGAATGAGGACGGTTATGGAAAGCGAACAGGTGGGTTAAACAGTTGTGTGGCATCGACATCAATGTTCTCTCTTCAGTTCATGACATGAAATGTGTTTCTTCAGCATGATGTCAGCAGTTTGGTCATCTATAGTTGGAGAAAATGGCGACAGCATCTGACTCAGATCACTGTAAAAATGACTGTCTGGTGGTACTTCATATAGCTCAGTACCTAAAAGGTGGTTTTTACAGTGAGTGGAGTTTAAATGTCAGACCACAGCAACACAGACATCTGAAGAGAAAACTCACAGGAGGAACTTCTGTTTACTTCTCTCCTGTGCTCTGTGTTCACATTAAGTGTATTTTTATA
>NW_007578162.1:189332-191287 GCF_000690725.1 Stegastes partitus | reverse complement strand
GAGTGTTTAAGGTTGCCGACCCCTGCCCTACTGATAAATAGTTGTTAGTGACGGCACTAGTCTGTAGCTAATGTTTCACCTGATTTGTTTTGTAGTAAGTGCCTACACTCACAAACGCCCCACACGCACACACGTGTTCTACATTATGGGACATAATTAGTCGATTATCAGCATTCAATAAATATTGACCTTTAAAATGTATGTTTGAACTAAGCTGCTGTCAGTGTTGCAAGTGAATCGTATTTTCAGTGACTGCAGGTAGAGGAGAAGCTTTAGGTTCATGGAGATACTGGACACAAACAGCAACATGTGCAGCTGCAGCAACTAAAAAGAGTCGTGTATTGAGGTATTTAGTGTTTAAGTAGACGATCAGGGACAAGTTATAGATGAGCAGAAGCCAGAATACAAACTAAAGAAGCACCTCAAACTGATCTCAGCAGCTACAAGAGAGACACCCAAAGGTTCTTCTCTTTCTCGTCTTTGTGGGTCGACATCCTACAAGTAAGCACTGCGTACAGTGAAGTCTGACACTTATTTCTGTGTTTTCTGTCGGTGTTGCTGGCGTGCTACAAGCTTTGCTATGTGGGGACGTCTGAGGATGAGAGAGAAGTCAAAGGTCTCTCATATGTAAATTTATGTCCTGCAGTTGTTTGATTAAACACACTCGGAGCGGATTTAAATTGAGGTTTTTATGCTCAATTCTGGTCATTTTGGCTCTGGGTAAAGCCTCTTTGGTTGGGTGCCAAAAACGATACTGGCACTGCATTGTGACATCCCCACACTGACTATTATTAGATGCTACAAAACGCCTCATGCAAATTAAGAGACTTTCGTCTCGGGGCCTGACGTGGCCCACGGGCCGCTGTTTGCCCATCCCTGGGTTCGGGACTGCATTATCTCACACAGACAGAAGCAGAGGAGTGCGTGTGCTCAGCACGACGTGTAAAATGAAGGTTTTAGACGACACGTTGACAGATCAAAGTGCCACTCTGAGCTCTTACTGTTGCTCAAATTGCAGGTCAGACTCCACTCGGTTCATGCGCGCTTCTATTTCTATATTCGCGAGCAGAGGCGGAGCAGTTATTTTACCCAGCACATGAAGAGATGGTGAGAATAGTAACGCTGTGAGATGATCCGTCATCTGCCACGCCGAAAATATCTCCATTTCACTGGAGTTTTTGAGTCTAGAATCATGCCAATCAGATCCATCACCAATGTTTGTTCAAAAATAAAAGCTGCAGAGACGTTTCACATCATCATAGACCGACGCAATCAGGCTAAAAAAACAGAAGGAATGTCACATAAAACCATGACGTCCTTCAAGATATAAGGCTTTTCTACAGAGGTCCACCAGTGTATCCTATACATAAAGTATGAAATTAGTAATCACAGAAATAAACTAGAAAATATTGACAAGAAACTGTCATTTATAAAATAAACTGAGAAATTATTACATTTCAACTCATTTTATGTCACTTTTTATGTAATATAGTTTTCCGTGCAAATATTTATGTAGTTATATTTTTTACTGAATAATGTCAAAACAATTGTTTATTTTTATTTTTAACATTGTTTATTTCATGTATTTAACCTCTTCAGACCTGGCATCCACATCACATTTTGGGTTATATTTCCACATTAGTTCATTAGTTTATTTTTATTTATATATATTTTATTCATTCAATATATTTTTACTTTTATTGTTAAAGAGAAATAACAGAGAAATTTAAAAAAAAAAATGCATATCAAACAAGCTCAGGTCTCAAGAGGTTAAGTGAAAAAATTACTTTAAAATAACTTTATTTTTTATATTAGTATCATTTTTTTAAAATTCACAATGTCCCATTTCATGTAGGGCTGCAAGGTGGCTCGGTGGTTAGCACCGTTGCCTCGCAGCTAGAAGGTCACCGGTTCGTGTCCCGGTGAGGACACCTGGGATCTTTCTGCGTGGAGTT
>NW_007578162.1:188204-189162 GCF_000690725.1 Stegastes partitus | reverse complement strand
CACAGGAACACAGACATCTGAAGAGAAAACTCACAGGAGGAACTTCTGTTTACTTCTCTCCTGTGCTCTGTGTTCACATTAAGTGTATTTTTATATAGCTGAATTCCCAATGGGCTGCAAGGTGGCGCAGTTGGTTAGCACCGTCCTGGTGGGGGCACTGGGATCTTTCTGCGTGGAGTTTGCATGTTCTCCCCGTGCAGTGTGGGTTCTCTCCGGGTTCTCTGGCTTCACTTCCTCCCACAGTCCAGAAACGTGTTGAGGTTCATTGGTGATTCTAAATTGTCTGTAGGTGTGAATGTGAGTGTGCTTGGTTGTCTGTCTCTAAGTGTAGCCCTGTGATTGATTGGTTACCTGTCCAGGGTGTCTCCTGCCTTCAGCTGGGATAGGCTCCAGCCCCCCACGACCCTAGTGAGGATTAAGCGGTGTATAGATAATGGGTGGATGAATTCCCAATAAAGCTGCTCTCAACTCCATATTTTTCTGTTGTTAGACTACAAAACGAGTATGAAACAGTGACTGAAACCCATCTCGATAAGACTACATGTTAATAAGCTGCCTCTCTGGAGCGCTAAAGTCCTGATCTTATAACCATGGCGTTGTCTAACGAACTCACCATACAATTAGAATAGAATAGAATTTGAAGCTGCTACCAAAGTCAAAGAGGAACTACACAACAAGGAGAAGTTGCTTTAGCTGCTTTGTACTTATAAAGTATTTACCATTGCCCTTAGTTTAATATGAACACCTAGTTTTTGATTTCATTTGGAGTTGCACTATTCACATAAATAACAAGCCTTCTTTTCAATTTATTTTTATTATGTTGGAACTTCAAGTTTAACTTTACGGCTTTTCAGTCTGATATCTAAACCTTTGTTTCCATCTCATACTGTACCGCATCATACGATAACATTTTTTGAGTTTGTCACATCGACTTAAATGGCCGTTTTGTTTTTATGGA